>NC_045970.1:20516981-20819203 GCF_010909765.2 Amblyraja radiata
CCCGTCCCCTACCCATAGACTCCAAGGGAGGCGTGGTCCTTCAACTCAACCCGCTGCCGAAGATTTGAGCACTCCGCAAAGATCATAGCCTGTGAGCCTCCCCCAGCACTGGAGTTGAGAAAAAAATTGCAATACCAATTGACCCTCCCCCTCCTGTCCTGCCAGGAGCTATGATGGCAACATTGTCGCAAATGTCGGGTGCAGTACATGGATAGGGAAGGTTTAGAGGGATCTGAGCCAGGTGAAGCAAATGGCACAATCTTAGATGGGGCATCTTGATTAGCATGGTGAAATTGGCTCAAAGGGTCTGTTTCCATGCTGGAAGACTTTATGATTACGGTATATTCAGGAATCCATGCTAATTCTTTCCAGCTTTTGAAACATACAATCATGTAACTTCTGGGAGATTGTTTTGCTGATGCACGTCTAGTTGCATTGAGTGGGTTATCCTAAGTAGAATGGATAAATATTTAATTTGGTTGCTGACTACCACATAAGCATCTTGCTCTTGCAAATTTGTTCCAAATCATTTTGCAGGAAATGCTAGTCCCTGCTCCTTACGAAAGGACAATTCCTGATCCGTGCTGAGCAACAACTTGGAGGATATGCTAAATAGCGTAGGTATTTATCCTTTGTTTTCCCCCTGGTTGTGATTTGTCCACAAACTTTGGTTAACTTACTATAACTGGCTGTGAGGAAGAAACTAGGGGTTATACAGGAGTGGCTCAATCATTTGAGATGACATAAGTTCAGATCAAGAGTCATCTTGACTTGAACTGTTTTGGCTTGTTGATGCTATGCCTGGTTCCTGACAAGGGATACCGTTCAGATGCTTCACATGCATTCTTTCTGGTTTGTAATGGCATTATGTGTGAGCACTGTAACGGATCTCTGATGTCATTGCTTTCTGATCATGCTGGTGCTATATTAATATCTTGCTCTTGATACCTTGAAGGTTGGGTAGATTGTGATCCCTCAGATTTTGTTTATCGTTTGCCATGTTTTGCTGTTGTGCTGACATCGAAGGGAAAGTCACTCCTTTCACTCCTTAGGTGAATTAATTTAAAACATTAATAAAGGAGAAAGTTAATTTGAGGCTTAAGGAGAAAGATCATTTGAGGCTGTAGATTAAAAATTTGGGTAAACCTTGGCAAAAAACATATTGGTGCAGAGTAGAATAACAGTTTTTTTCAGTCACGGTTTTGTGTCAGTGACCTTTCCATTAGATACAAAATTGGCTTGAATGTCGAGGCAAGGTCGTGGTGGAGGGTCATTTGTCAGACTGAATGCACAAAGTCTTTTTACGAGGGTAGTGAATCAAGAAAGGAGGCCTGTACCAACTGGAGTGCCATAAAGGTTGGAGGTGGGTCCTTGTTATTTATATCAACAGTTTGGATATGAATGTATGTGGCATGGTCAGTAAGTTGCGTATGACACTAAAATTGGTGGTATAGTGTAGAGAGAAGAAGCTTATCTATGAGGGACCTTGGGGTAGAGGTAGATAGTTCCATGAAAGTGGAGACACTAGTAGACATGTGAAGATGGCATTTGGCTATCTTGCCTTCATAGCTCAGTGTATTGAGTACAGCAATTGGGACATCATGTTATTGCTGTGCAAGACAATGATAGGATCACATTCGGAGTAATGTGTCCAGTTCTGGTTATCGCAATATCGGAAGGATGTCATTAAACAAAAAAAATTGCAAAGATGTCTGGTAGGTTTGAGTTATAAGGAGAGACTGGGTCTTTTTTCCTTTGAGTCAAGGAGATCAAGGGCTAACCTGAAAGAGATGAAAATTGTGAGGGGGAAAAAATACGGTGAATAGACGTGATGTGATCCTGAGGTTGAAGAATGTGGTAATGACAACAGTGGAAAAGAAAATCTTAAATACTGTATTGATCGCATTACTATAATTTATTAAATTGTATTCCAAGTATATGTGGGTTTGTCATTCCTAATATTTAGCCACACTTCCAAATCAGTAGCCCCCGTACGTAGTTCCTTGTATTTGCCTGGATTACCTTTGTTCTTCTCGTCCTTTTGTAAGTGGTATTAAAATAATTAAATATACTGCTAAACTAATAAATATACTGCTAAACTAAACCAAAAATGTAATCAAGATCACAGCTGATCATTTTTATGGTCTGGCACTGACTTGTGTTCAAGAAATATAAATTAATCTTTGGCTATTTTTACAAATACTTTGTGTATTTACTTAGGTAAAAACCAAGTTGACACGTTTCTGGAGCAGCACCATGGAGCTGGGATACAGCATGTGGGATTGTACACTACTGACATAGTTTCAACCTGCAAATCTCTTGCAGATGCTGGGGTCCATTTTTTTACACCGCCTCCTACATATTACACAGAGGTACAGTACTGGCTTAACCATTCAACTAAACTTCAAAATAAATCTAATCATAATATGTTAAAAAGAAATATAACAAGGTCATAGGCTTCCTTGAATATTTTAAGGTTAGGTGTGTTTTTTTTTATATATTGCTGGATTAGGAGTCAAGAATCAATAGGTTTTTGCTGACTGTCTCACATTATTTTTGAATAGATGATTCAGTTTTTCTCTTCAGTGATATGTGAATTTTTATTTCAGTAATTAATTCTGTTTGCCATCAAATGGCCTTTACTGTCATTAAAAATATTGGGTCGAGACAACCCAAAAAGTGACATTAGATCAACACATGAGTATGATATGAATTTATTAGCAAGTTGAGGCTTCCACAACACTGAAGTTTGCTGGTGAAGCTTTATTTGTGATTCTTGAATGCATTTTGCTGTGTGGAGTTGCATTGGAGCAGGAACCTGCTGTGTTTCACAGCACTCAATACAAAGCTGGGCTGCCGGATGACAAAGTTTACTTTTTCAGCTGCTTTGTAGTAGAGCTTGCTCTGGCAAACAGTGTGACTGAATTACATCACACAGAGCTTAATCACTTTATACCCAAACTTCCCTTTCATTGCCTGCATCGGTATATTCAACATTTCATACTTTGAGTGTGGATAGGATCTGCTCTCAGCAAATAGGATGGCTCTGCAAGTTCCATGTCAGTTTTCAGGATGTATAACCTCATTCCAGAATTAACTTACTAAACAAAAGTTAAATTATTTTAATACTTTATATGTTACCCTTTTAAACTGAAACTTATTTTCCTTTATTCCTTTGCTTTATTACTTTGCTATATTCCTTGGATTGTGTACCTTGGGTAAGAAATGTATCATCCGGACGAAGACCCAGCTATTACCTTTCATCTTCGTACACATCATGGAAACTGTAGAGTTCATTGTGCTGAAAGGGAACTTTGAATACTTTGGCTGGTCAAAAGCCCCTAAAAAGTATGTGGGTAATGGCACAATTCCATTGCTGTTGATTGCACATTTGAGGCTTGCATTTAATTTTACACAACTTCTGGATAATCAATCATTTTTGATCAAGAGAACTTGTGAATTGTGTTAGCTGTAATTTGCTATGCACTGTGACCGCTAGTCTAAACCTCATCATGACAATAATGTATTGGCCATAAACCTTTGTGTCTCTTAAAAATAATAACATTAAAAATGGAATTAATGGTCTGATAACATTGGATTTCAATAGTCAGTAGGTGCAGGAGTAGGCCGTTCGGCCTTCGAGCCAGCACCGCCGTTCAATGTGATTTCTTTGTTCTTTTGTAAATAGTTTCCTCAGAACTCCGGAGCAGCAAGTGACCAGTGTTTGTTTTAAATAGTGAGCTTTAAAATTACAATATAACAGCTATATTCCCAGTAATTTATTCTTGTAACGAAGTAAATAAATGCTTATTCTCCACCCTACTATTCAAATACATTTGCTTAAAAACCATTGCAAATTGTCTTTTGCGATTTTATTTGATATATCTCTATTTAGATTTTGAATTCTTTTGCAGATTGAGAAACACCAGGAGATCGTGAAAGCAGGAGAAGATCCAGACTTGCTATCAAAATATGGCATTCTTCTGGATTCAGAAGTTGATGGTGAACACTGTAAAGGAGAAGCCAAATGCCCCAGGACAGCTAATCATAACAAGAGGTTTGTTTTTTTAGTGTGAACCTATATTACTTGAAATCTATTGGTCAGTTGAACCACGTACTTCATAACTTAAGCTCTGAAGGACAGAATTGATTAAAAAATAATCATTTTTAGTGACTTCTTCCTGATTTCCATCTTTGTTCAAAATCCAAATAACCATGACATTGTCATGACTGCTATCAGCCAATTGTAATGTTAGTATGCAGAGACAGTGTTGGGACATACTTGGCCATTGCTCAACTCCACCTGCAACTTTAACCAATGGTTAATTGCCAGACTGGCAAGATTTTGATCTTGAATATCTTGCCTGTACTTGTTCATGATGCCATTTGAGCCATTGGGTCCCAGTAGTTCTAATCAATCCCATTCCTCTCTTTATTTTGTTGTGACATTATAACTCATTCTTGCACACATGCCCATCAATTCCCTTTTTCTGATTGATTGATTATTTTTACATTTACCGACACTAAGCGTTGATTTAAAGGAGGCAATTAAGATATGGTCACGGTGGCGCAGCGGTTGAGTTGCTGCCTTACAGCGAATGCAGCACCGGAGACCCGGGTTTGATCCCGACTATGGGTGCTGTCTGTACGGAGTTTGTACTTTCTCCCCCTGACATGCATGGGTATTCTCCGAGATCTTCGGTTTCCTCCCACACTCCAAATACGTACAGGTTTGTAGGTTAATTGGCTTGGTAAATATAAAAAATGTCCCTAGTGGGTGTAGGATAGTGTTAATGTGTGGGGATCGCTGGTCGGTGCGGACCCGGTGGGCCGAAAGGCCTGTTTCCATGCTGTATCCTTAAACTAAACAGCACATAATTACTATGTTTATTATTAAGGAAAGATGTTTAATTTGTATTAATTTTTTTAAATATGACATTGAAAAACTCGGGCTAAATGGTTTCCTACATCTTAAATTCTGTTGTGCAGTGTCAATTGTTTTTCCCTTCACGAATTTCTCTGGCTCGATTCCAGATGCATATTTCCTGCATTAAATTTGTCGTGTATTACATAGCCACAAATAGCTTTTTAAAGTCACTGCCATTGTTTCAGAGGTTTTGGGTAGGAAGACTTCAAACATTTTCTTTCCATTTAAAATGCCCTCAGAACAGCATATTTTGATAACTTTTTTAAAGTCATTCATTTTGTAATTTGTTATACCAATTTAACAAATAGTGTGCCTTCACATTTTCAATAGTTTCTTAATTTACCCCTCCTAGGGATTGGAATTTAGACTGAATAATTAAGTTTAAAGTTTTATATCAAGCATTGTACGTTGCTAGTTGGTTTTGAAGGGGTAAGGATCCAGAATGAAAACTACTCATTGAACACCACCTATGGTTCTTTGAGAACTGGTTGAATTGACAGTCACAGAAGTCTATTCCTCGCGCTTTCAGCCTTTCTCTGTCTCTGTCTCCTCCTCAAGTTGTTCCTGTGTATCTTTTGTATTAAGCCATGGAGCAAAGTGAATCCGTTTCTGATATAATATGCAAAACTTAACTTTGAGATAAATTTGTGAACCTTTATAATCAAAATGTCCTTTGTTGTAGGTACATAATGCAAATGTTTACAAAGCCAATATTTTCTGAAGATACTTTTTTTCTTGAACTCATTGAAAGGAAAGGTGCCTTGGGATTTGGCGAGGGGAACATCCGTGCCCTGTGGAAATCGGTTCAGACTTTTATGGATCAGCAAGAAGAAAATAAAACCATAAAAGGAATAGAATGCTAGTTTGCCTTCAGGGTGAAAGAGATGCTGAGTGACGGATGGTCTATTAGACCACATAATCCTCTCTGCATTGAGTATTAGCTACTTTCCACAGAGAAATGTATGACATGAATGTACTGTAACATATCTATCAAGCTCTAATCTCTCAAATTTTCAAAGTCCTTGCACTATATTTGGGTAGATTTATGTTTGATATTCTGAACATGGAAAAATACAGGAATTCAATTTTTGCTTTCTCCACTGCTTCAGACTGACACTGCTCATACAAGTTGGGTCTTTAAATGTCAGTGATTTCAAATGTAGATTATTCAACTTGGTTTTAAGTTGAATGCTATTGGATCTGCAGTCCTGCTGTTCATTTAGTTTTATTATTTCTTCTATGTGCCTGAAATCTCTGTACAGGCAAATCTCACATTATAGCCATTCAGGTAATGGAAATTCACCCTGGCAAAGCTAGCACATCACTAGAAAAAAATGAGTCTCAGAATATGTGGAAACAAATAAATACAATTGTTTTCAACCTGCACCAGATAACATGGGTTTACATTACATAAAATTGAGATACTGGGTGTTTTCTCAGAACACAATGCCATCCTCTTCTTACTCACCAACCTACCTCCTATGACTCCAATAATGCAGGGGTGGCCTGAACTTGAATCGGTATGTTGTCTAGTCAGTATATTTTCTATCTGGTTAAAACTGGATACTGTGTCCATTTACATTTTCCAAATTGATCTTGTTACAGGATCTCAAAATTGATTCCTTTTTCACAATTTCAGTTATTTATCACTGTCAGAAATTTCAGTTGCACATCATCACACTCCAGCACTAATTAGTGTGCAATAAGCATTTCAAAATTCTTGAAGATATCCTTGCATGGTTTTAGTATGAAATTTTATCCATGCTTTCATTGTTCAAACTACTTCAGCCATGGGACATTTTTTATTTTCAGCAGTGTCAAGACTGGAATCAAAGTAGAAATATATATCGAAGAAAGACACAAAATAGCTGGAGTAACTCAGGGGGACAGGCAGCATCTCTGGAGAGAAGGAATGGGTGTAATTTGATTTTAGCCCATTTTTCCCTGATAAGAACATGTTTCTAACGGTGTGTGTGCTGTTTGAAAGCACTTGCTTGCAAAACATTGAATATTATGTCGTGAAACCTTTTAGTTCCTCTTATGTGCTTGAATATGAACTCTGGTGTTGAAAATAAGTTAAATATGGTAATCTTGAGATCAATGAGAATGCAAGAACCTGTCATGGTATGCTACATTTTCTGTTGATAGTTCCAACATTCATTGTTCTCCATTTTGAAAATTCCGCAATTAGTGCCTTGCTCAGTTTTTACCTTGTATTTATTTTTCAATGGCTGATTACATTTTGAACCTTTTTTCCAACCTTGAATTCAAAATGTCATTTGGATTGATTTGATAGGCAATACTCATGATCCATTTTATCAAATTGTATTAGAATTGAGTTGTTTGTAAAGTTAAATCCAGATGACTGACCAATAACTAATTAAAAGACTTATTAAACTGTCTTAGAGCACTTGTTTATTGTATAGAGATGTCTGATCAGGCTTAGTATTCTACCTTAATTTTGGGGGGGACTGATCCAGGATTGAATTTTAAACTTTTTTCTTTCCAAGTTACAGCAACGGACAATAATTCTAGATTGTAGAATGCTGCACGGTTAAATTTAGTTTTACCCCTTTGTGCTTTGTAGTCCAGAAGACTGCAGTGGGTTGTATAAAAGTGTTTGGGTACTTGACTTCTTGTCTGAACAAGTAATATCAGGGTTAGTAGGGGTATCTATCTCAGTTGCCTCTATAGTTGTATTATATTGTTTTTGAATGATTGTGCCTTTTGGAAGAAAACAGATTTTAAAAAAAATGTTTAAGTATCAGATGAAATCCAATTAAATAGGGATAAGACAGCGATGACTCAAAGCTAAGTCAAGACTTGACAAATCATATCCAAATGGAAACTAAAGAATGACTTATTCATTATAAAGATAAGCAAAATGAGTTAGGAACAGAATAAAATAGGTTTTTTAGAAAGGCTGAAATTATTTTCATACAGGGGAAAACCCCCCCAAGGAGTGAAATTGAACCTCCTTTTGGTGATATGCATATCCAGATCCATATTTAACTTGAATCAATCTAGCTCAGAAATGTGTTCATTTCTAAATCAGAACTGACAGGGCCCTCAAGTGCAGATTCCAGCCTGGACTATTCATCCTCCCGTTAAGAGGTAACACAAGGGAAAAAAATTAATCTTGTCACTTATTAGATGTTTACATTCTGATGTAGCATACCTGTCGTGGTAAATGTGGGAGACAAAGCAATTGGTTTTGGAGCGTCATTTCCCTAACGCAACCTGGATTATCACCTTTCCTTCAAATTGGGTACAAATACCACACCCATGTACAATAGTACAGAATTCATTTTTACCTTGCCAACACTGCCCATATCCCATGTGAATAAAGACATATACTGTCAACTCAGTCATGAGATTAGCCTCAACATTAGTCAGATATTCCTACATGTAGCTGACATTTCTATAATAATAATAATAATAATAATAATGGATGGGATTTATATAGCGCCTTTCTAATACTCAAGGCGCTTTACATCGCATTATTCATTCACTCCTCAGTCACACTCGGTGGTGGTAAGCTACTTCTGTAGCCACAGCTGCCCTGGGGCAGACTGACAGAAGCGTGGCTGCCAATCTGCACCTACGGCCCCTCCGACCACCACCAATCACTCACACACATTCACACACAGGCAAAGGTGGGTGAAGTGTCTTGCCCAAGGACACAACGACAGTATGCACTCCCAAGTGGGATTCGAACCGGCTACCTTCCGGTTGCCAGCCGAACACTTAGCCCATTGTGCCATTTGTCGTCCCAAACCTATAGTACAAGATATAGAAGCAGACTAGACTAAGTGGGACCCGTTGTGTCCCATGTTCACACGGGAGGGCTGGTCCCCCAACGCAATATTCCACCTATTCCAATATTGGTGGCCAGGGGGCGCTTTCTGGAGCGCTAGTATGGGCTGAAGGGACTGGTTTCCAGAGGGCTAGTATGGACATTGTGGGCCAAATGGATTCTTGGGGTGGCAGCTCACTCATGGCTGGTGGGCTGGCAGTTGACACAGCTATTCCTTGAAATTCCATTTCAAGCAGGGTGCAAGGCCACCAAATTCAAGTGCAGTTTCTTACCTCTTCCAGCAGGGTGCAAGGCCACCAAATTCAAGTGCAGTTTCATACCACTTCAAGCAGGTTGCAAGGCCACCGAATTCAGGTGCAGTTTCCTACCACTTCAAGCAGGGTGCAAGGCCACCAAATTCGTGCAGTTTCCTACCACTTCAAGCAGGGTGCCGGGCCAACCGACTCAAGTGCAGTTTCCTGCCACTTCAAGCAGGGTGCGGGGCCACCAAACTCAAGTGCAGTTTCATACCATTTCAAGCAGGGGCAAGGCCACCAAATTCAAGTGCAGTTTCTTACCACTTCCAGCAGGGTGCAAGGCCACCATTCAAATGCAGTTTCATACCATTTCAAACAGGGTGAAACCACCATAAAACCACATAAACACCACACTCACAGTTCAGTAGACGTTCAGTTGATTCACAGCTCAGTCGTGAGCTCTCCCTCCCCCATCTTGCAGAGACTGTGCCACACCCACATTTCCGGGTTTTATAATCCCTCGCCCTCCGTGGCGTGGCCTTCAAGGCGTGATTGACAGGAGAGAGATTCTCAACATTTTTTAAACACTAATAACACTTTTATTTTTCATTGATGGGAAGAATCCCCTGCACCTGATGAGCGGAGTAAGATCGCCAAAAATCACAGCCGTAAGTGGTAGCGTTTTATCTAAAATCAATATACAGTGCAAATTTAGTAGAAAAATGTGAATTTGTACATAAAAATGTACTGTCAGCATGAAATTTACAGGTTCAGATCAGTCTATTGAGGGTTTATGTATTAAAGATGCAATTCCTGGATTAAGGTAAATCTAAACTTCTTCAAATCACTAGAATGAAATTACATTGAGAAAAGTTAGATGGCCACTTGATTTAGAGGACCTCTTGATTTAGAGGTATAAATTTAGAGGAATTTGTCTTTCAAAATTCTGGAAATTGATGGCTTCCCTCTGAACAAAAATTCCATCCGAACCATTAACTGTTTCAATGAAGATGTCTTCCGTTTTACAGGCCCCCACTCCCTCATCTTTACCATGGATGTCCAGTCACTACACGTTCATCCCCCACCAGGAAGGTCTTAAAGCCCTGTTTCTTCCTCGACAGCAGAACCAGCCAATTTCAGTCTACGAATACTATCCTCCGCCTAGCAGAGCTGGTCCTTACCCTCATCAACTTTTTCGACACCTCTCACTTCCTCCAAATCCAAGGCACAGCTATGGGGACTCACATGGGCCCGCTATACCTGGCCCTTTGTAGGGCACGTCAATCACTGTTCTAGGTATACACTAGCCCTATCCCCGAACTCTACCTCCATTATATTGATGACTGCATCGGTGCTGCCTCCTGCACCCATGCAGAACTCACTGACTTCATCAACTCCATGACTAATTTCCATCCTGCACTCTAATTCACTTGGACCATCTCCGACATCTTCCTACCCTTTCTGGATCTCACTGTCTCCATCACAGGAGATAGACTATTGACCGACATCTACTACAAACCTACTGACTGCCATAGACACTTCTTTGCTTCCTGTAAAGACTATCCCCATCTCCCAATTCTCTGTATACGCCACATCTGGGCCCAGGATGAGGCTTTCCATACTAGATCAGAGATGTCCTCATTCTTTAGGAAACGGGGGTTCCCCTCTTCCATTATAGATGAGGCTCTCACTAGGGTCTTCTTGATATCCCCGCAGCTCCGCTCTTGCTCCCGCTACCCCCATTTGCAACAAGGACAGTCCCTCTTGTCCTCACCTTCCACCCCATCAGCTGTCGCATAGAGCATATAATCCTCCAACACCTCCAACAGAATCCCACTATTGGCCACATCTTCCCATCTCCACCCCTTTCTGCTTTCCGCGGAGACCGTTCCCTCCGCAACTCCCTGGACAACTCGTCCCCACCCAAACCTCCCCAGGTACTTTCCCCTGCAAGCGCGGGAGATGCAACACCTGACCCTTTACCTCCCCCCTCTACTCCATCCAAGGACCCCGACAGTCTTTCCAGGCGAGGCAGAGGTACACTTGCACCTCCAACCTCATCTACTGTATCCGCTGTTCCTGGTGTCAACTTCTGTACATTGGCGAGACCAAGCGCAGGCTCGGCGATCGTTTCGCTGAACACCTCTGCTCAGTCTGCCTTAACCTACCTGATCTCCCTACCAGAGTGAGGCCCAGCTCAAATTGGAGGAACAGCACCTCATATTTCACTTGGGTAGCTTACAGCCCAGCAGTATGAACAATGACTTCTCCAACTTCAAATAGCCCTTGCTCCCCCTCCCTCAATCCCCCCCCCCCTTCCCAGTTCTCCCACCAGTCATACTGTCTCCGACTACATTCAAACTCAGTCCCGCCCACTCGCCTGACATCAGTCTGAAGGGCCTTGACCCAAAAAGTCACCCATTTCTCTCCAGAGATACTGCCTGTCCAGCTGAGTTACTTCAGCATTTTGTATCTACTTTCTATTTAAGCCCGCATCTGCACTTCTTTCCTACCCATTAACTGTTTCTTTCTTCATACCTGTTTTATGACCTGTGTATTATTTTGTGTAAAAAATACTGCTGGAGGAACTCAGCAAATCAGGCAGCATCTATGGAGGGAAATGGACAGGCAATATTTTAGGTTGCCACCCTTCACACTTTTTATACCAGCTGAAATATTTTGCTTTACATTACATTACTTAATTTCATGATTAATCATTGAAATAGATGGAGTGATACTGCAGCACTTCCAAGTTGAACTCCAGTTATTTTCATTTGACCATCTCAAATCCAATCACAACTCTGAGAACTCAGCCAGAATACAAGATGGGGATAAAATTGAAACAAAAACAAGAGGGAATGGATCACTATTTCACACTTTTTTTTAATTTTCAATAGTTTATTTCCAAGGACAGGGAAGATAATATCTATTATGATGCTTTCTTTGTCACTCATTTTACAGACTTTCCATACAATATTTTGGGTATATGCATACTAAATAACTGCATATTCATACTTTCTAGATTTCCATTTAGCACTAACTTGCCAACTCCAAATACTTAATTGACAGTGCAATGCTAATGTTTGTTCACTAACTTTCTAATCTGCCAGTGAATACTTTATATTTCAAAATCAATCTAAATCTAAGCACATTCTACAAATACCAACACTGGTATTCAAGACCAAGTAGATTAGGTCATCAATTACCTCCCCTCTCTAGTGATGTAGTCATTAGGATGATAGTGCCATCACTGTCATCAGCTACCTTGCAATTCTGTACCACAGGCTGGGTCAACAATTAATGGAATTCTTTGAAAGATATTAAATGGACAAATATTCAACTGTTATCTCCCCCCTTATGGCACTATTGCCATAAATTATTTGAATATTACACTAGTATATTTAAAACCAGTATGGAGTTAAATTTTGAAAAAGATTTGGTCATGAAGAATCACTGTTGCTTTGTGAAACGTCGTGTGCAACTTCATGAAAAGTAGTTCCTTGGGAAGACAGGCTTGAACTGAAAGTGGTTAGACAGTGGCATGTAATTCTTGTATATTGAGACAATTGATTTTAACAAAAATTTCACCGGATATCAATCATACTACAATCCAATGTACCCCACAAGAGAGTACTGAAAATATAGCCCAAACATTCCATCCAAAATGTGTAAAACAGCTGGCACTGCACATGGCCACAAAAGAAGTTGTGTTTAAAACTTCAGTAATAATGCAGAAACAAGAACATGTTGCATGATGATCAGTTACCAAATAATTCTATATATCTCCTCTAGCTTATTTAAGACGAGGTTAGACTGTTAGTCATTACATTTTTGTTACTGTCTACACAAGGTTTGGCTTTCCAAACTTCAATGAGTCAAACACATTTGCAGATTATGTGGCTGGCAAATGCTGAAAAAATGTTGGTACAATCAAAGTATTATATTAAATTTATGACCAGAGAATGCAGTAATTTCAAATTATGAGAGCATAATAGAAGTTTAACTTAAAGTCCTATGCTAATTGCGATATAAAATTCTGTAAATAGAAATTGAAGTTGTAATGCCACATTTTGGGACAATGGTGCCGATGGAAGTGTTTGTATGCAATGACAGCATAACACTATTCCATGTCTGCAGATTAACTCACAATAGCTCTCGGACTTCTAACAGGGAACATTATCTTCTCAGAATACTCAAGAAAAAAAGCATAATTGTACCACTTCCACAGCTACTAACCAGTGGCGTTCTAAAGCCATGATTATGGTGCCGGTTTTTCATTTAATAGTGGAAGAAATTTATATTGGATAAAGCAATTTAACGCTATTCTGATAAGCATCATAGTGTCTCTGCAACTCAATACATTTTCAGATATCCATTAATTTTATAATTGATTTTTTCCCCTCCAAAGTGAAGTTTGGCACTACATTAATTTTCTTCTGTGCTGTAACAGCTGATAATTTTACTTTTAACAGAGACATTTATCTTAATATTGATGTTAATAGGTCTATTGTTGTCCAATTTCAGGTAATGTATCTGACAAGTTCTATGAAGGGTATTTGTAAATGGTAATTAACAAATTTAAAACTGCAGATAGTAAGTTTAATTAATTTGTGCAAATTGTCAATCATCCATTTGATGGCAAGAACAGTATTCATATACTTGCAAAATCTAAACATTGTCTGATTACACAAAATGTTTTCAAGAGCCAGACAAAATAGAATACTTGCTTTCCTCGTAAAAAAACGATTTGTTTTGTTGTTGAGTGCATCAAACCAAATATGATACTGTAAAATTGCAGGGTATTTGGTATTATACACAATTTTTGAAATTGACAGGTTAAACAAAAAACTGGGACAAAGTGCTTTTCTGTTACCAAACTTTTAAAAAGTTGAATTGTAGGTAAAACCTGATCAAAAATCTATCATTGTGGATACCTTCAGGCTGCAACTCGGAGTGGGGAGTCTATACATTTACTTTTAATCTGAAAGAATGCATGACATTCATTTTACATACACACACACAGAATTCCTGAGTACAGGATTGGGTACATCACCTAATGTAAAAGCACCCCGCGAATAGCAAATTTAGCACAAAAACAAGTTGTACACAAATACTTTGTCTCAGTTTGTACAAAAGATTGTCACCCAAAGATTTGACACCTAACCCAAAGTCAATACATTTAATGAGATTTTGACATTTTAGCCCCGCATTGGGAATATTCAAAAGCTGTTAAATTTAAATTGTTAATTCCTGCAATTTTTCTCCTCTAAGAGTTCTTTGTGTTATCCCCAAAATATTCCTTTAACTCAGATTGACCCAATTAACAATCTTGATGGCTATCTTTTACATACTGAACCATTTCCTCAGATCAATTAAAAAATTCCAGGCTAAAATTTGGAAACAGAATTGAAAAAAAATTATAGCACCCAAAAAGGAATATAGCAATAATTCTAGTAAACAGGAGCAGTGAGCAGATTATTTTTTTTATATATACAAATTTTGCTATACTACCAGTCAGGCACATAATTGAAGAAATCAAAGCTGTTTTGGATTACATTTCCTTTTTTTGTAAAAAAAAAAGGACTGAATTGTTAGGTGCAGTAATACATTACACTACAAAATTTCAAATTGTACAAATATTACAGTCCTAGTCACAGATAATCTTACAACGTGCAATCTAAAGCAATTATATAATCAATCTCCGTTCCATTTAGGTAACAAAGATTTGAACAAGCACTAATTTGGCTCCTACTGGGGAATTTGATTTCTGAAGGCCGCCGACAATGTTCCCTTTTGTGAACCTGCAAATAAAAAGGCAAAAAACAAAATAGTGCAAGTAGTATGGTATTGTCAAATTAAAAGACTTCATTAGATACCACACCCAGCAGCAATTGGTTTTAAGTCTGTGATACCACTTAAAATCTGGTGCTACCATTGTGTGTCTACAGTAGGTATTGTGCCTTTGGAAGCAATTTTTGGCTGTAACACATGAACCTTTCTAAAGAGTACAGAAAAAAACCTACATCCCATTTATCTGAAATCAGACTTTGCACAAGGCAATAAACATCCAAGTAGGATATCAACGTTTTCTGCACACAGAAGCCTTCCTGTTACGCATTGATTCAATTGCTTGGCCTGAAACTATCTTTTCTCACTTCCTTCAAAATTAATGCGCATCACAAAATTAGTGCCACAAGAGTCTGTTATATTTGTGATGTTTGATTTGTATCTTCATTTGGATGTGAATTCGGACACATTTCGCCTAATGCAGTGTATTCACTGTCAGACGTTTCTGAAGGTTCGTGCAAGCTTTCATAATTGTCCTCTTCGTTATTAACAGTAACTCCATGTGCTATTTGAGACTGGGGACTCCCCATTTGGCTTCCATAGTAGTTTTGAGCACTTGTGCTTGCTGAAGCTTTGCCAGCAGAACCCACACCCTGTAACCGAGGCACATAAACGCTACTCATC
This sequence comes from Amblyraja radiata, assembly GCF_010909765.2. Taxonomy (NCBI): domain Eukaryota; kingdom Metazoa; phylum Chordata; class Chondrichthyes; order Rajiformes; family Rajidae; genus Amblyraja; species Amblyraja radiata. The sequence continues at coordinate 20,532,433 of NC_045970.1, forward strand.
ACCTGCATATTGCCCCTAGCAGTGATATCAGATAGATCAGAATTAGGCAACAGAGCATTAGTAGTGTCCAAACTTTCTTGCATTTGTACTTCCATTACTTGTCCAGGACTGGTCCTCAGATTAAGCACATGAACTGAATTTTCTTCAGCTATTCCTCTATTCATTGCAGCTTCTTGAAGTTCTAAAGAGAAGAGTAAAGTGATTAAAAAGTGTATTATTTTATTCAGCATTAGTGAAATAGTACAAAAACAGGCTCTACATTCCACCAAGTCCCTGCTGTCCCATCAGGCACCCATTTCCGTTAATCCATTTCTTTTGTACCGATTAATTCACCTTCACATTAAAGGCAATTTACTGTAACCATTTCATCCATCAATTTATGCAGGTGGAAGCCAGTGCACCCTGGAAAACCCATGCAGTGACAGAGAATGTACAATCTCCACATATGCAGTGTTGTTGGGTCAAGATTGAACCTAGGCCACTGGAGCTGAGGCAGCAAGCAACTCTACTAGCTTCTGTCACTGTGCTGCCTAAACATTATCTTAGATATTGTGGTTGCCCAGAAACTTCTGAGTGATGGGCATTTTGCCATCCGTTCTGAAGGGAATCGTCAGCAGGTTGATTCTGCTGGCTCGGCACATTCATGATTTCTGCATGTAAATTGCAGCACAGAAGTATGAAACTAGATGGGAGTTAGATGTCACTTGTCGATTCCTCTACTGGGTACAGCACCTGCAGTAGCAAGGCTTGAAGCTACAAAGAGGCTTGCTCGGGAATAACGCAGTGGGGTGCCAGAGCGGCTTACAGACTATTTAAAAATCCAAAGATGTATTATACTAAGTTCTAAAATGTTTAAATAAAGAGACTTTTAACCTTCAAGGCTTCCTGGGCATTAGTTTACAAGGGTGACCATATGCATGTTACATTCAAAATCAGCAATATTTTTTATCACTGTGGCATTGACACAGACTATAAAATATGAACCATCACACCAACGATTTGGAACAATTATCTAAAGACAAGTACAAATTCTCATAGCAAGAAAAAAATAAAAAATTCTTGAACTAAGAGCTAGTATCAGTAATGGTGACACCATTAGGCCGTAGCATCAATGCAGTTCAGCTATCAGTCAGACGCCTGTAGGATATCGGTAGGAATTCACAAGTCACAACCAAAGAGTCTGGGATATGGAATAAAAGTTCACTGAAGTGCTGGAGAATGGTCCCATCCTGAAACATCACCTATACATGGTCTCCAGAGATGCTGTCTGACCCACTGACTTACTCTAGCACTGTCTCTTTTTTTGTTGAACTTACAAATAGCATTTGTCTACCCTGAATGAATTAGTCCATTTTAGCAGGAGGAAATGTACTGGATTGCACTTGCTTAAAAAATTAAATGAGCTCTGTGTAGCCAGATGAAAGGAAGCAGTGACATCCCCCCTTTAGAAGCATAAGGTTGCCTGAACTTCTTGACACCCAGAGGAATAACTGACACTGCATTGCATTTCTTTTTTTCCAATTTTGGGCAAAAAAAATGAGCAGTTTCATTTTGTAAAAGGTTTTTGTAGAGTTTTTATTTTAGAAACCAATTGTGATAAGCAGAGAAATAATACCAAATCTGCCCAGTCCTATAGTTTTAGTCAAACGTATCTCAATTTATTTTGCTGTCCAACTATTGCAGGAAGCATGAGCACACATGTTAGTTAGCTAAGTTTATTGTCACACGTACCGAGGTACAGTAAAAAGCTTACACAAGGTTTAAATAAACTAGATTCAAATTTTCCCTTTATATACAAAACACTTTATCCCAAGATTTTTAATCTAAAGGGTAAAATACATTTTTTTTTTTAAATTGCATTTTGTATTAAAGGTACATTTGTTATGGCAGCTCCACTGGTTTATCCAATACAAGATCCTGCTGGCTGTATAAACAAGATTGTATTGTTCATATCTGTTTGTTCAAGTAATCATCACTTCAAAGCCTCTTTGCGTTGCTTTTATTAATAGACATTCATCCCAATTATGGACAATTTTATAACTGATAGTTACTTACTCTTTTCCTCTTCAATCTCTCTTTTCCTGCGTGCTATTTGTTTCTTCAGTTTATCCACTTCTAGAAGATAACTTTCAACTGTTTGTTCACTCTTTTCCACTTCTCCACATACTGTCTACAGAAGTGTTTGAAGGTTAAATTCAAATTGACTTTAATGCAGAGTTAAATTTAAAATCATGTAAAGCACCTATAACTCAAATTATGCTAAATTGTTTTATAGCTCAGAACTTGAATGAAAAGCAAATGGGAGGAGGCACAAAAGAATTCCAAATCCAAGTCCAAATAGATTCCTAAATATAAGTTCAAACAGCATCAAAGGTAAGTTGTGGAAGCACGAGGCTAGTCATATATGAATATAATGTTAGGAGGACTCTACATTAAGACTGGGGAGGAGGGACCAAGCAGTGGAGGGTGCTGAAGCAGAAGAATGATGGGAAATTTATATTTGAATCCAGGAGACAATGTAGGCCAACAACACAGTATAACGAGAAAATTAGAATAGGTCCACCACCGATTTTCCGGCAACAGATGGTTCGGCGCCTCCTTTAATCCGGACTAAAGCACAAGAGCACACTTGAAATCCTCCACAGATGTCCCCCTGAAAATGCCACGCCAAGGCCGGGTAAGGTGGCCAATCTAGACTTCATTGGGACTTCTGGGACAATCAACATATCAAATTTACTCCCAGTGGCCAGGACTGTGGAACACCAACCCAGCCGGAGCCGGCAGATCCGCTCCCATACCGACTGCGGGCTGGTATCTCAGTCTCTCTGCGGCCTAGGCGGACCGTTCCGGTACTGTTAGACTCCTTACGAAGGGGAAATCGTGCTTGACCAATCTTCTGGAACTTTTTGAGGAACGAACTAGGAAAATGGACAAGGGAGAGCCAGTGGATGTAGTGTACCTGGACTTTCAGATAGCATTTGATAAGGTCCCACATGGGAGATTAGTGGACAAACTTAGAGCACATGGTATTGGGGGTAGAGCGCTGACATGGATAGAAAATTGGTTGGCAGACAGGAAACAAAGAGTAGGGATTAACTGGTCCCTTTCAGAATGGCAGCCAGTGACTAGTGGGGTACTGCAAGGCTCGGTGCTGGGACCGCAGCTATTTACAATATATATTAATGATTCAGTTGAAGGGATTACAAGTAACATTAGCAAATTTGCAGATTACACAAAGCTGGGTGACAGTGTGAACTGTGAGGAGGATGCTATGAGAATGCAGGGTGACTTGGACAGGTTGGGTGAGTGGGCAGATGCATGGCAGATACAGTTTAATGTGGATACATGTAAGGTTATCCACTTTGGTAGCAAAAATAGGAAGGAAGATTACCTAAATGGTGTCGTTGGGAAAAGGGGAAGTACAACAGGATCTGGGGGTCCTTGTTCATCAATCAATGAAAGTAAGCATGCAGGTACCGCAGGCAGTGAAGAAAGTGAATGGCATGTTGGCCCTCATAACAAGAGGAGTTGAGTATAGGAGCAAAGAGGTCCTTCTGCAGTTGTACAAGGCCCTAGCGAGACCACACCTGGAGTATTGTGTGCAGTTTTAGTCTCCAAATTTGAGGAAGGACATTCTTGCTATTGAGGGAGTGCAGCGTAGGTTCACAAGGTTAATTCCCGGGATGGCGGGACTATCATATGCTGAGAGAATGGAGCGGCTGGGCTTGTATACTTTGGAATTTAGAAGGATGAGAGGTGATCTTATTGAAACATAAGATTATTAAGGGTTTGGACACGCTAGAGGCAGGAAACATGTTCCCGATGTTGGGGCAGTCCAGAACCAGGGACCGCAGTTTAAGAATAAGGGGCAAGCCATTTAGAACGGAGACAAGGAAACACTTTTTCTCACAGAGAGTTGTGAGTCGGTGAGTCCGCTCGACATAGACTACAAGACCTACACCAAACCCAAACCAATTAGGAGCAGACGAAGGCATTCGATCCAATTTGTGATCCCAGCTACAAAGACAGATGTATACAGCAATTTGTTCTTCCCCCGCACAATTAAAGCATGGAATAATCTCCACTCAACTATAGTTACCCAACCAGATGCAACTAAATTTAAAGTAGCTCTTTCTTCCCAATAACCCTTTCTGGCTTAAGCCCTCCCTTCACCACCTCCAGTTTAAATTCCATTTGGAATATTTTGGAGGACCAAGAAACCAAGAATTCTCTGCCTCAGAGGGCGGAGGAGGCCAGTTCTCTGCAAACTTTCAAGGGAGAGCTAGATAGGGCTCTCGAAGATAGGGGAGTCATGGGATATGGGGAGAAGGCAGGAACAGGGTACGGATTGTGGGTGATCAGCCATGATCACATTGAGTGGCACTGCTGGCTTGAAGGGCCTTATGGCCTACTCCTGCACCTATTGTCTCTTAGAGCCCATGACCTCTGTTGGTCCAGCAAAACAGGTAGTCCAGAAAGGCTCTGGAACCAAGGGTGCTGGAAAATCAGTGGTGGGCCTGTATTAATCTGTTATTGCAGAGCTTTGCAGCACCTCCAGGTAAAGGACAGAAGACTAAAACATAGGAGTAGACCATTTCTTCAAACGCAGTTATCAGCTTTCAACTTTTTAAAAAAATGCAAGAAAGCAATAGAGTATGTGCAGGTGCTTTCTTAAAATATGCATACCGTTACACTTCATCACAAAACCAAACATAAATAATAAAACCTTTTCTTAGTTCAGTGAATTCTCTACATAGTAAAGTAACTTACTTGCAGTTTTTCTTGAAGTGCATTGTACACCTGATAAATGGCCCTGATATCTTTAATCACTCCATCTTTGTCAAAGAACTCAGCGCTGGGCATGGAAAATTTAAAAAATAATTAATTCAACTTTGTGTACAGAATGACGTGTTCTCATTATTCAATGGTTCAGTTTAACATAAGCTACATTCACATATAGGCTAAAAACAGCAAGCAACAGTGCAAGTGCCAACAAACAACCACCAACCCATGATATTTAACGGCATTACCAATGCCATCAGTGTCAATTCAGATTATAAACAATTTTTTCTGACAAACTGCCTGTTAGCACAGAACAGACAATTTTAACTGCAAGGATATCACTGCCTAGTTTATTTTAGTTTAAAGATACAGCGTGGAAACAGGCCCTTTGGCCCAACCATCACCCATACACTACTTCTATCCTACACATTAGGAACAATTTCCAGAAGCCAATTAACCTACAAACCTGCACGTCTTAGGAATGTTTGAGAAAACTGGAGCTGCCACAGGGAGAATGTGCAAACTCCATAAAGACAGCACCCATGGTCAGGATTGAACCTAGCTCTCTCGCACTGTAAGGCAGCAATTCTACCACTGCCACTGTGCTGCCATTGGTGACTTGCATTTTCAACAATTATCATTAATATATTATTTGCTGTGTATAGTTTATTACTCACCCGTGTTCCGTTACCACTTTGTCATAATTCCAGGATGTGTTTGGCACTGAGGAACTCTTGTATTCTTGCTGACTAGTGTTCCCCAAATTGGGAATTGTGAGTGAAACTCGCTGATCATACCTTCAGAGGAAATAGAGGATATTTAAAAACTTAAACTATCAGTCTTAGAAATACAAATCACCATAATTAAGCTGATTATTCTAATTATTAATTACAAATTCTCAACTCAAGTATTAAACAGAATATTTTAATTCTGATGAATGTAAATATTTATTAATCAAAATTGGGATCTCTTATTTACAACATCCAGCAATAACATTATATCCACATCCAGCAATAACATTAATATGCTTGAGATGAAAGGATTGGTGAGATGACATGGTAAAAGGAAATAGAGAAGAGAACATTTTTTTTTAAATGTTAACAATTTAACTGACAGTGAAGGAAGGATTTTTGTTTTGAGAATCAACTTTATAAATCTTCGACTACATAAACTGAAATGACTTACCGGCGACTGGGTCTAAACAACACATATTCCAAAGCATGCGTTGAGTTGTTTGCTGTGGAGATGAAACTAAACAGAAGGAAGACTAGATCAGGCACTCCAAGGATGTTTGTCAACTGCTTATGGATAATGTGCTCTCTGTAGGACATCTGCTGCAGTGTATTCCTTCTAAATCTGTACCAGCCAATAACATTCTATAGAAGGAGGAAACTATTAGGACATGTAGGTAAGAAACATATTTAATGTCATTACGGTGCAATACCATTAAAATATAAAATATAAAGAAAAGGCATGGGAGGTTGGAGAAGAAAATACTGAACAAGAAGCTAACACTTGGTAAAATATCCAGCGATTACTCTCACTAATGCTAAAAAAGACAAATTTATTTTTACAAATTGTCTAAGAAGGAAAGTCTGGGAACTATACATACAGTTGGGTTTCATTACACTAAAAGATAAAACACCTAATGCAAAAAAAATAGCACGGAACAAATAATTTAAAACACTAATGAAATGTTATTCTTTTGCACATGCTAAAATAGAGAAAGTAGTTATGTTTCTGTTATATTTGCCTCATCTGCAAAAGTGAACTTGCTGTGAGGCACCCAGCATAAAAGCTGCATTATATCATAGGTTCCCAAACCCCAGACCTCTATGAGGATATGTTACATAAACTTATCCTGACTCCCTCATCATAAAGGCCAAAAAGTAAACTGAGCGGTTCCAAATTATGAAAAGAACAGATCCTACTTTCTCTGGCAGAAGAATTTGTCAACGAGTTTATAAGCTGGCGTTATGCTCGTTACACGTGAAATCATGAAGTGCTTGCGGCACAGAAAAGGATAGTGAGAAAACAAACTTTCCAAAAAAGCAGTGGATGCTGGATCACATTTTCTCCAATGGGGCAGCGACACACTAAGGCAGGTAAATGGAGTGTGGAAAAATCATGGCTTAACAGAATGTTGTGAGTTGCTCAAAGAGATGAATATCCTATCCCAACGTTACAACTTTTAAAGGAAGAAAGTTTAAAAGTCAATACTTACTTTCCTCCTTCCTTTGAGGATTCTATCCAGACTCTCTTCATCAACCCTTCCTGCATAGTCATAAAAACTGAAAACAAATTCAAAATATGAATACCATAGTTGGCAAAGTATTTCAAAATAAGCAAATTTCCAAGAACATTTTAAATTAAATTAAATGGACTGCTAAGGAAAGTATACTTTTAGAAAGATGTACTCTATTACACTTATGGGGTGGTCTGACGACCTTGCACACAAACTGCTGGCTGGGAACCTACAACTGACATTAATACACAGCAAGACAACAATTTACATGGTACATTAACACTAAGCAGTTACCACTCCTAAAGAAACCTACTAAAATAAATGTTGCTTAAATGTTGGGAATTACAATAAATCTCTTTAATCTGCTAGATTTATTGATTCGTGTTGGAGAGCAGTTTTGCACCAGTTCTGAACTGCAAGGACAAAAGATAAAGATTGAACTCCAAAACTCCAAATGAACGAAGTTGCAGTAGCATTTTAATTGCTGGCTTCACATTCCTCACTTTGTAGCTACTGCATTTGGGGATGATAGTAACCAGTTTTACTGCTCCAACACCACTTTCAATGCAAATGACTGAAGCACGCCGTGTACCCCTCCCAAAGCCTATTAGTCGGAACATTATGAAAATTCAAGATGAATCTTGACTCTAATCAGAAACTGCACTGGGTCAGAACAATCCCACATCCAAATCCAACTCATGCTCATTGCATGCAATTGTTTTACTGAACCATAAGCAGAGTTTTACATCTCATTATCGAAGCCATAACAATTTTTCCCGCCTCAACACGTTTTACATCAACCATCACTACTATATTGCTCATGGGTTTGGCACGACCAGATTCCATTTTACAATAAAGAACACCCCATCTCCACCGACTCCTTGAAGGTTATGATACATAAACGCCAACTAAGGTCTTAGACAGAGCACAAAGAAATTGTATTAAAATAGTTCCAAGAATAAGCATTTTAGCTATGCATGGCAGACTGGAGAAATTGAGCACGTCATTGATGTCCAAAAGGAGGCTGAGAAGATTTGACAGACATTACAGATTGACGTCAGAAACCTATTAGCTGATCATTCAGGGATCAGAGGACACAAATTTTAAAGGATGTATCAAAGTCAAAAGGAGTACAAGGAATTTGTGTATAATGGATGGTTATAAACTGGTACTCTTTCCATTATTCTTACAGGCAGATAGTCAATCAGGGCTTTGGAAAGTGGACCAGGTGCTCGTTTCAGAGAAAGTAATTTGTTGGGCTATGTGAAACGCATTAGGAAATGAGACTGCCCGAAAGCTCTTAGCTTTCTTCGTAGATTCAATTGGCCAAACAGCCTACCTCTGTGCTGCAACAATTCAATTATCTTGGAGCAGAGCCATTGCTGGAGAAAGACACATCATTGCTTGTAGTCAGGTTCCACAAACAATATTATGATTAACCAAATGACCCATTTCACCTATGCTCTGTTTTGTGTTATCCCATGTATTCCTTTCCATCCAAGAAGATTGAATCTCAGCATTTACTTCATACAAAAAGGCAACTATGACAAAACAGCAGTTTGGCCTATTAAGAGTGTAAATCCTACTATGCAAAGTGCTCAAATGTATTCCCTCCCTTCAGGGGGTTAATTAAAAGTAAATAAAATTAAGAAGGGTTTAGTCAGGTTCGTGAAAGACTGCTCTCTTGGCGAAGAGATCAAGAATGGAGTTCACAGCCACAATAAAAGGGGAAGGGAATGAATAGTGATATGACAAAAATATTTTCTTGGAATATGGAATGCATTGCCTCCATGTTGTGAAGGCAAGTTACAAAGTGGCCATCAGAAGGGAATACAACGGTATTGAAACATTTGCAAGGCAATGGAAAAGGGATTGAATTGTTTGGGTCGAGACGGCATCAAAATCGGAGGCATTGTTGGCTCAGAAATTACCTGGCTCCGCTTCAATTGCCTGTCAACACCATAGGTCACCAGCAGATATTAACTCACTGGCTCCATGCTCTGCTTTGAACAGGAGCATGGTAGGCTTCTATACATTGACTACAGCCATCCCCTCTAAACTCATCAATATGCTCCAGGACCTATGCCTCTGTACCTCCTTTTGCAACTGGATCCTCGAATTTCTTATCTGCCGACCGGAAACAACACATCTTCCTCACTGACCGTCATCACAGATACACCGCAAAGCTGCGTGCTTCGCCCCCTGCTCTATTCTCTTTATACACCCGACTTGCAGCTGAGCACAGCTCTAATGCTACCTAGAGATTCACTGCCACCACTGTTGTTGGACAAATCACTGGGTATAGCCCAAAAAGCAGAACACCTGGTTGAGTAATACCACAACAACCACTTTGCACTCAATGACAGCAAAACTAAGGAATTAATTGAAAGGTGAAGTTGGTAGACCACATGCCGGTTTTCATTGGTGGGACAGTGATGGAGAGATAGAAGTTTCAAATTCCTGGGTGTTAAAACCTCAGATGATCTAACACATAGATGGAATCACAAAGAAAGCCTCTACTTTTTTTTAGGAATGTCTACTGATACACTGTAGAAAGCATCCTGACCGGTTGCATCATGGCCTGGTATGGTAACTTCAATTCACAGGAACACAAGTGGCTGCAGAGAGTGGTGGACTCAGTCCAGTCCTTCACAGGCAAGCCATCCCAAACATCAAAAGCATCTATATGAGAGGCAACTTCAAGATGGCAGCATTTATCAAAGATCCCCACTGTCCAGGCACTTTTCTTGACACTCTGCTACCACCAGGCAGGAGGTACAGAAACTAAAACCCCCCAGGTTCAGGAACAGTTACTTTTCAACAAACATCAGTTTCTTCAACTGACCTGCACCACCCCATCTCATCCTACACTGCGGATAACCTCTTGAACATTCATGGACTGGTTTTCTAATTGCGTTTTGCACTAACGTCATGTTTTTCCACATGCTTTTTCGTTTTCACTGCTTGAATAATTTATGAAGAATTAATGTTTTAGGATTTTGTTTATGCCTGTGATGTTGCTTCAAGCAAGATCTTCATTGTATTTGTACTAGCGGATATGACAAGAAATTCAACATGACTTGATCATTGTATCCAGCATGACATCTGAAAGCTTGGATGTAGAGAGGCTGTTTCCACTATTGGGAGAGTCTAGAACTAGAGGTCATAACCTCAGAATTAAAGGACGTTCCTTTAGGAAGATGAGAGGGGATTTCTTTGGTCAGAGGGTGGTGAATATGGAATTCTCTGCCACAAAGGCTGTGGAGACCATCGGTGGATATTTTTAAGGCAGAGATAGATAAGATTCTTGATTAGTACAGGTGTCAGTGGTTATGGGGAGAAGGCAGGAAAATGGAGTTAGGAGGGAGAGACAGGTCAGCCATGATTGAACGGCAGAGCAGACCTGATGGGCCGAATGACCTAATTCTGCTCCCATCACTTATGACCTTATGAACTCTATTATATCACCAAAAGAATCATTCCAATGAACAGCAGAAGACAATACTCGAGAGGCAGAAAATAAAAATATTTATTTATTTCTCCTCAGATCCGATTCGCTCAAAGTTATTGTGCACATCAGAATAGTCCCTTACAAAGCACCCCAACCACAGAGCAAGCCGACAGTCAAAGATTTAACAACCAGTTTGGAATGACCTGCAGTTTTAGCACTTCAACCAAAACTATTCACAATTTCTTGAATTATTCTTTCCACAATTAGTAAACGGATATTGGCTTACCTAAAGAGTTGATAACCAGGCTCATGATTATGGATTTCTGTAATAAAACCAAGGCAAACACATATTTTCAATAACAAATTTTGAAAGTGTTTAGAATAACATTTTGTCTTTAAAATAACCTATTAAATTATCAAGCAGTACATTAAGAATCAACAATTGAAACAAGCAGCAGACACTATGTCTAGGGTTCCTAACCACTACAACTTGGAAAGTTTCCATCTTACGGAAACCAGTCAGCAATATTAAAGCTAGAAATCAGTGAATATGTCAACAGTATTTTCCTATGTACCTTATCTTCAATTTAAGATTAGATTTAAAAGTAGTTTAGACCAAGCCACAATAATATTAAAATTAAAAATAGGAAAAAACATTACTGCAAAATAATATGCATTTTAGTTAATTCTGCAATCATACTTCAGGAAGGAACTCTGCAATTCCAGTTGAAACATCTGCTATTTCATTCATACAACAGGATGATTTATGTATTTATCTTAAGTCATTAAAATCTGCATGCTATTTTGAAGATGCAGTTCGTGGATTATTTTTAAACATCACGATGCATTTCAGAACGACCAAACTCCCAGCTACTGGATCCGTTAAGCTCTTGGCAAGGAAATGTTGGGCAAAAAAACAACATAAATCAGCTATGTACATGGTTAATCTCGTAAACTGTGACATTAAAAAAATAAATCCAGATTTAGCAGACATTTAAATTTAGAATGTTTTATATTTAGAATACATAGTTAGTCACAGAAAATATATCCATCACCCCTGCGTTCGCAAACAGAAATTGGCTCCAGATTAAGCAATAGCTCAATTTGAAAACAGTCAAAAAAAACTTCAATGTCCTTGTCTATCCCTATTGCAATCTCTTGAAGTCACATACTTTTTTACTCATGATTTAATTCTGGTTTTGAATATCAAAACTTAAAGTCTTAGAAGTTCTTTCAAAACTACTTTTTGCACCAAGCTTCAAGAAATCTGCTGTAATATCGAAGCATAAGAACAAATTTTCACCTATAATATTCCTCAGAAGCAGCTTGGTATGTCTTACAATGTTAAATTAGCTACCTAAACTACAAATGCAATCAGAATTTTGTGCAAATTAGATCTATCCCCATAATAAAATGAATAACAAATAGGATTATTCATCGATTTGTCTCAATTTTGTGTCAATGACATGCACAGAAATGTATTCCTGTAAATTATCAGTGTACTGAAAATATATTCTTTATGGTCTTAAAATTTTTTGAGCAAGTTACATTCAAACACTACCTTATGAAAGGATCTTTCAATGTGTTTGCCAAATCTTGCATTTATAATCGAAGCAGCTAAATAGAATTATTCCAAAGACCCAAATTGTTGAAATTTTAAAATCTAAATAGAGAATGCTGCCTACACTCAATAGGTCTGACAACATCTGTAAGAAAATATTTTAAATGCATGACCTTCCAATGTTAGAATGTTAGAAAACAAGGAAGTCTTAAGTCTTAAAAACAAGGAAGTCTTCATAGAACATAGTATAGTACCTCACAGGTCACAATGTCCGTGTTGAACATGATGACAGATTACTTACATCTCCTCTGCCTGCACCTGATTAATATCCGTCCCTTCCCCGCATATCCATGCGCTTATCTAAAAGCCTCTTCAATGTCACTTTCGTATCTACTTCCATCACCTAACCTGCCAGCATATTCCAGACACTCACCACTTTTGGTATAATTAAACTTGCCCCACACATCTCCTTTAAAATTTCCCCTCTGACCTAAAGCTGCATCCTCTCATCTTTGAAATTTCCCTTGGGATATAGATTCTGACTGTCTACCTGATCAATGCCTCTCATAATTTTATATACTTCTCAGCTCTCCCCTCAACCTCTGACGATCCTGAAGAAACAATCCATTGTCCAACTTATCAATAAATTCAACAGTTAAAATAATGACCCAATCACCAAAGGGCCTGTTTGTACTGTATGCTTCTATAAGGATCATTTAATTGGCACCACCAATACCTGAATTACATAATTGCTTCTGGTCTTCACTATCATAGATCCACTCTATTCTCTCTGACTTAAAATATGTTCCATATCTAACTTTTCTCAATTGGCGTTAAAGTTCGTTGATCTGAAATGTTAGCTTTCTAGTTTTCGCTCCACAGATGCTGCCTGACCCGCTGTATGTTTCCAGCATTCGCTGTTGTTTGTTCATGTTTCTCATACCTGCAGCGTTTTGCTTTTGTCTGAAGTTAGGGTAGGAACATTTGGAATTGTTGGCAGTAGAAATTTCATCGAAGTAGCAGTCAAAAAAAGTCACCGTCAAATGACAGAACAGACCCAAGTGGCTACATTATTGTTGCTGTTGCAAATATAAACTTGCCTTCACGTTTATACCTGCACTCCGCGAATTATTATACACAGACAAGTACCCTTTACTTAATTCAATTCTTGGTATGAAGGTAAATGCCAATATCTATTGCCTGTTCCCAATTGCCCTCAAGGTGGTGGCGCTGCACTGATTCTCATGAAAGTCTTCCCATAATGATGTTCAACAGCAAGTTCCAGGATTTAAATCAGTAACAATGAAATTAAGTATGGACCCTGGAAGAGAAGATGCAGGTGGCAATTCCATGTGCCTACTGCCCTTGACCTTCTTGATGACAGGGTTCAGATTTAGAATAACTTTCGAGTAAATGTTATGCATTTTATAGACAGTACTCAACACAACCACAGTGCAATGGTAGTGGAAGGAATGGATGTTATGTACAAATGGAGGAATTCCAAGTAAAGTGCTTTGCCCTGGATGCTGACACGCTTTGGTGATCCAAACAAGTGCAGCGTATTCCATCACACTACTGCAGCAATACCCTGGGAAAGGAATGATTGTAGCCAAAACCACAATCATCCTCTGTACACTCCAATCATTATAGTTTCGCCTCTGATGCCCATTCACCTTAGTTTTACCAGATTCAGTCGAATGATGTCTTGATATGGCCCGATTTGTTCCATTTTACCAGCATTTTCTGTTTTACAAAGAACACTGTGATGGGCGGTACAGTGGCACAACAGTAGAGTTGCTGCCTTACAGCTCCAGATTGTTTAATCCTGACTAAGGATGCCGTCTGTATGGAGTTTGTTCGCTCCCCCATTGACCTGCGTGGGTTTTCTCCAGGTGCTCCGGTTTCCTCTCACACTCCAAGGACGTAGAGATTTGTAGAATAATTAGCTTGGTAAAATTGGAAATTGTCCCCAGTGTGTGCAGGATAGTGTTACGTGTTCGGGGATCATTGGTTGGCACGGACTCAGTGGGCCTGATGGCCTGTTTGTGCGCTGTATCTCTAAACTAAACTAAGATCATTTTTAAAGGTTTCAGTGCAAAACCAAAATGCACAAAATAAATGTAGGTTTGTTTTAGATACTCACAGGTATAATAGTGCTAGTTATTCCCATTGGTGATCCCACAACCTTACTTTCAGCCACTGGCCAATCCTTACCAAGATGGACTCAAGGGGTCGCACATATATGCCCGAATGATATTTGCATCTTTTGTGAATGCATCTCTACAAATCCATGTGGAATTTACAATACATTTTTTGAAAGGGTCACCAAGCCCACTATACAATACAGCATTTTTATCTTATGAAAGAAAGTATATTTACAAATTCACGAACGTAAATAGTATATACACCTCGTGAGGGAGACATGATCACCAAAAATAAATATCACATTTCCAAATTGGGCTGCGGATGTGGGAAAATCCCAAAATGATATTGCTCATGACACACTGCATTGCAAATGTTCGTTTAATACTTCCCTTTGAATCAGTGCCTAAAAATTATATACAGAAGGTATTTAAAACTTCTAGAATTATTTTCCAATAAACATGCCGTATATATTAACAACCAATCAATTTCAGGATTGATTGTTAAGAATGAAGGGAAGCAAAACAATTTTCTCTACCAATTCATCAGCTGCCCTGGGAAGTCACAGTAAAGTCTGGAAAACCTTGGTCAGAATACGTATAGCACAAAAGTCACGTGCTTTTCTTAACTTTTGCAGCAAAATACAAATTAAGACCTTTTCAAATGTGGATTAAACTTGATCAAATGCCAATTAAAATAAAGTTCAAGGTTTATAGTTCTAATATGGAAACCATAAATCTTCCTAATATTAATCACAATTTTTTATTGCACAGTAAAACTCTGTATTTGTACTGCAGTTACCACCTTAAATATATCACTAATATATAGCAAAATGCAACATTTTTGAAATAATGTATTGATAAAATAATAACCGTGGGTATATTTGAAATGAACACACTGCTGACAACTGTAAACGGGACAAATTACAGCAGAAATGTACAACAAATCCATGAACATATCCTAATTCCCACTTTGATAACTCATTAGATCCTTTCTCTCCTACACTTATTTGATGGAATCAGGTATTTTTAATAGGAACAAATACTACAAATCGCTGCTACCATGTAATCATTCCACAATTGACAATTTGATCATTACATACATCTGGCCAATTTTATATTTGAATTAACATGTCAGAGGTATTTAAATAGAGATTTGTTTAACTGTACGTAAACTGATATTTGGAGCCATCCATTCCCCCACAACTTTAATTTTCAAAACTTCTACAATGTTTTATTAGAGAAGAGATTACAACATTTTGTATTGCGGGTCTCGACTTGAACCGTCGCCAATTCCTTCTGTCCATAGATGCTGCCTCACCCGCTGAGTTTCTACAGCATTTTGTGTCTACCTTCGATTTTACCAGCATCTGCAGTTCTTTCTTAAACATTTTATTAGAATTTGTATGTTATTTGAAATGAGATATTCCTTAATTAGAACGGCCATAGTAATTGTGCCATTACTCTGATGACTACATTTTAGATTACTAGTATCAAATTAAGAGCAACAAAATGTAATTATTTTCAGTGTGAAACAAAAGGCTTACCTATAACTTGCAGCAGCTCCGTGTTGCTGATATGTGAATCACTAATACTGAAAGTCTCAAGTTGTTTTACATCACCCAAAAGGAATCCTTCCTGTAGAAAAACAAGTTAGTTAAAACAAACTAGGAAAGAAAAACAAATGTAAATTAAAAATAGGACTGCAAGCCAATACAAGGAAAATGACTCCAACGATGGAGTTGGGAAAACATTGCAAATTCAGTTGTCTAAAAGCTGTGAATTCAACGTTCATCATTTGGGAAAACAACATGCTTTTGTACCCAATCAAAACCACACTCATCATCAGAATAGAATCCTGGGTTTGTTTCTGTTGACATTTGACTAAAAATATACAATGTCAAAAATGCTAACATACACAAAGGTAATTCTTTTGCAACGGTTTGTATATTAAGAAATTAACCTTAAGGAGACATTACTTTAAGGAGACATTACCCGGACATGATCCAGTAAAGCAAAACCTCTACAAAGTTTCAACGGTTTGTATCTGCTACACATACTAGAACTCCACCGAAAATGTCTTAAATTTAAAACTTTGACTTCAAAGGTGCAGATAAGTTTCACTGGGGAAAAAAGCAGAAAGTGGTACATCCAGAGAAGTGGCTCCATCCCCACCCAATGACTCCTAACGCGGATTCACGCCTGCAATCCAACGCTCGGTAATCTCTTGCCGAAGCAAGTGTAGCGGCGGGTACCCGGCCGACCTGCGCCCTGTCACCGATGCGAGGTACTTCGATGTCAACTCTTATTGTTGAAGAGAGCGAAGCCTCCTGCCGGGGACAAGGCCTGGGTCCAGGCGACGGGAGCCAGAGGCACGTCCTCCTCGCAGCCCAAAACACCCACTGGCCACAAATACACGGCGTCTGAGCTCCCGACAGATCTGCTCGGTTACCCCATCACCGGTACGTACGTGGTCCGAGGGGCTGTTTGCGTGATGATAGACCAGAGAACTGAAAGTGTAGCCCGAGACGGAGGCGGCCATCTTTTTCCAGCCTTCCCACCCCCGCCCCGCGTCACGGGCACTTCCGTTTCACGCTCAGACCGCTGCAAGCGCTCCACTTCCGCCCCGCAGCCCCTGCCGCTTCCGCCCCGCAGCCCCTGCCGCTTCCGCCCCGCAGCCCCTGCCGCTTCCGCCCCGCAGCCCCTGCCGCTTCCGCCCCGCAGCTCCTGCCGCTTCCGCCCCGCTGCCCCTGCCGCTTCCGCCCCGCTGCCCCTGCCGCTTCCGCTTCCGCCCCGCAGCCCCTGCCGCTTCCGCCCCGCTGCCCCTGCCGCTTTCGCCACTGGAATGAAAGGGGATCGATGCTCTGGATCAGCGGGTCAAGTGGCTCCGCCCCGCAAGGAGACCTCAAGTCGACCGTAAGGACCAAATTCCTGACTGATTCGTGTCTATCTTCAATATTAGCGCAGTCTGTCGTAACCTTCGCCAGTCAAAAACATGGCAGCCTCCCTGCATGTCGCACGTTGTTTCCAGGCGGCACTTCATTGGAATGAATGGATTCGACTCGACTTCCTGGGTCAATAAGCCATGGAGGATGGATGTCCTGATGGCTGTGTCAGGAAGGATCACAACACAAATAAAGAACAGTCATCGTCGAAAATTGACTTCGAACCTTCCAACTTAGGAACAAAAGAGTAGTATGTATTATTCCTAGATTTTTTAAAAATTCATTTGCAATAGTGAAATCACTACTGGATGACGGTCCTTCAATTTAACGGGTTCGATTGAGTCTGAGAGCTCATGATTATAAAAGACCTATGTCTTAAATGACCCAGTGATATACCCAGGTCTTAAAAGACCTGATTGATTTGTGATGAATCGGTTCCCTTTGAAGTGGCGGGGCAAGCCGCAGAGATAGCCACCGGCTTGTCAAATACAGTTTAAACTTCGGTCGTAACACGAGCACTCCCCTCAGGGCTAAGCATTGCAATCGGCCGGGAAAGGTGCAGAGGGCATTTACAAGGATGTTGCCGGGAGTGGAATGTTTATTTGGAGAAGCTGGATAGACGATCCCTTTTCCCTGTAGCGTAGGAGGCTGAGGGGTGGCCTTCTAGAGATTTATAAAAATCATGCGGGGCATGTATAAGGTGAAGAGCCATAGTCTTTTGCCAAGGGTAGAGGCATCGAAAACGAGAGGACATAGGTTTAAATTGAGAGGGCAAAGAGATTACAAGTTATCTAACAGGCAACATTTTCACGCAGAGGGTGGTGTGTATGGAAGGGGTAGAGATGGTACAATTACAACACTTAAAAGACACACAGGACAGCAACATGTATACGAAAGGTTTGGAGGGAAAAGTACCAGGTGCAGGTAAGCGGGATTAGCTCAGTTAGGCAATTTGGGCCTGTATGGATGAGTTGGGCTGAAGGTCCTGCTTCTTTGCTATGTAGCTCCATATCTCTGACTGTGTGCAAATGATGTTCTAGTGCATGTAGGTTGTAGTGAATTTTACCAATGCCCTCTCTTGCCAAGAAGCTGCTCTTGAGACATGGAAAGAGGTTTTTGCTTTTAAACATTTTGGTTTAGGTTTATTATTGCCATGTGGCAATATACAGTTAAAAAATGTGCATGCTAGCCAATCAAATTGTCGGAATAATTTACATGAGACGTGAGTGACAGTTAACGTCTTCTTTATTCACAATAACCTGTCAGACAAGGAGAACAGTCAAGCAAGAGACTGTTCTGCAGACCCACAGGATGCAATATTTTACTTAATTTTTAATAGCATAAATTTAAGGTGAGTCATGTATACTTGTTTACAAGGTTAACTATTGTGATCCACCATTCTGTTATTTTCCCTTCAAAACATGTTCATATCACCAAAAAAACAAGTTAACCTAGCGGAAAAGGGAAACTTCACTGGAGTAGAGTTCGATTCTTTGGAAGAAGAGCTCAGTTCTTTCACAATCCCACAAAATCAGATAATACCATATGTAAATCTATCATGCCAAACTAAAGTACAATAGGTAGAGCCAAGAGAATGATACAGACTGCAGAATATAATTCTCAGTGTTGTATAGCACCAGTTCCAGAGACAAAGTCTGCAACGAGTTAGAAGTCAACTGTACCCTAGCTTATGAAAGGACCATTCAGAATCCCAATAACATAGAAGAAAAAGCTGTCCCTGTGTCTGGTGGTGTGCACTTTGAGCTTTTGTATCTTCTTCTCAATAGGACCAGGGATTAAAAAGAATGACTGGGGTGGGAGAGGAATTGCAGGTGCTGGAAAATCGAAGGTAGACAAAAGTGCTGGAGAAACTCAGTGGGTGCGGCAGCATCTATGGAGCGAAAGAAATAGGCAACGTGTAGGGCCGAAACCCTTCTTCAGACTTCTTCTTCTTCTTTGGAGTTTACGGCAGCCGGCATCCACAATGTTGCATTGCTGCCACCTTCTGGCTTCACTCCACAGTCCTCATGTCTTTACATTATATCCTTTTTATAAGGCCAGAGGCCCTCAAGAAATTAAACAACACCTTTACTCCTTTTCCTTCCCCTCCATACTCTAGAATGTTCTTTTCTGATATACCTGCCATTCCAATTTTCTTCATTTCACTGATCAAAACTCTTCTTTCTGTTTCATATCTTCTACATGCAACTAGAGCATGCTGAACTGTTTCCAGCTGATGGCATTCCTCACACAGCCCAGTAGGGTGTTTTCCCAACATTTTTAATGTGCTGTTCAGGTGAGTGTGTCCTATCCTCAATCTTGCTAATACTACCTGTTCTCTCCTGTTCCCCCCTCTTCTTGCTGTAATGCCCACTCTATTTTGTAGCGAATAGAGGTGTCTCCCCTTTGTCTCCTGTTCCCAGTATTGTTGCCATTCCTGATTTATTTTCTTCCACACAATGTGTTTTCCCTCAGATTTGGATAATTGTAAGTTTACCTCTATGTTCTCTTTTTTAACGGCCTCTTTTGCTAATTTATCCACTTTTTCATTTCCTAGCACACCAATGTGTGCTGGGACCCACAACAAAGTCACGTCACTGCCCTTCCTTGTTACTTGGCTTAATAGTAGTAGAATTTCATACACTAGGTCAGGCCGCCTATGGGATGCACCAGACCCAATACTCTGGATTGCAGACAATGAGTCGCTACATATTAATACTTTGCATGGTTGCACCTGTTCTATCCACCGAACTGCCATCAAAATAGCGTACAGTTCCACTGTATACACTGCCAAATAGTTATTTGTTCTTTTACAAATCTCAACATTCATCCCTTGCACTACCACAGCTGCCCCTGTTGTTTCAGCTACTGGGTCCTTTGATCCATCTGTGAAAATTAAGAGGTGTTCCCTGTATCTATTATATATATGGTTATGGTATTCTGTTTTTAGGTCCAAATTTTTTTCCCTCCTTTTTGCCTCCCATATCTCCAGATCAACTTTTGGGATGTTCAGTAACCATATTGGGACAGATGGCCACAATACTGCAGGGCAGAACTCTTTGTCCTCTACTTCCATGTCCCTTGCCACACCTCCTCCAACCCAGCCGAAGCTTCCAGACTGAGCCACCCCTCTCTCCCAGCACTCCTGTACTACCTGTTTTGTTGGGTGGTTCTCTCCATGACCCTTAAGGCTTAGCCAGTAATTAGCCATTAGTTGTCTGCGGCGCAGTCTCAATGGCATCTCCCCAGTTTCCACCTGTAGTGCACATACAGGTGACGTCCGCACACCTCCTATACAGATTCTTAGAGCTTCCGCTTGAACTTTGTCCAACTCGGACAACACTGACTTAGATGCTGATCCATAAGCTATACTGCCATACTCTAGTCTGGATCTGATCAGTGATACATAGATATGTTTAAGAGATAATATATCTGCTCCCCACTCTAAACCTGCTAAGCATCTCATTACATTGATGGCTTTTTTGCATTTTCCAATTATTTTTGTAATGTGGACCCTCCATGTTAATCTGGAGTCAAAATGGACTCCCAGGAAACGGAAATCTTTTACTCTTTCCAAATTGTTGCCGTATAGTTTTAACTGGACATCCTCTTTAATTTTCTTCCTTGTGAAAACCATTGTCTTTGTCTTCTCTATAGAGAATTTAAAACCCCATGTCACTCCCCACTCTTCCACCTGGGCTATCCCTTGCTGCATTTTACCCACGATAAAATCTATATTCTTCCCTTTTCTCCATAGGCTGCCATCATCTGCAAAGAGCGATCGCCCCATCTCTGGTTGAATGTTTGCAAATATATCATTAATCATGATTGAGAATAGGATCGGGCTTATCGCACTTCCTTGGGGAGTTCTATTCTCGACTACACATTTACTAGAGATGTCTGACCCTATTTTAACTTGGATACTTCTACCGTTAAGAAAATCCATTATCCAGTTAAAAATATTTCCTCCTACCCCCATTAAATGCAGTTTTATTAGAAGACCTCTCCACAACATATCATAAGCCTTCTCTACATCAAAAAATACAGTAACTACAGATTCTTTTTTAACTTGTGCTTTCCTTATATCATCTTCCAAGCACAGAACTGTATCATTAGTACCTCTCCCTTTTCTAAAGCCACTCTGATAATTAGCCACTATACCGTTTTTTTCCATTAGATGCATTAATCTTTCATTTACCATTCTTTCCATCAGTTTACACATGTGTGCTGTTAAAGCTATAGGTCTATAATTTACTGGATTACTTGCATCTTTCCCTGGTTTCCTAATAGGCACAATGATTGCTTCCTTCCACCTCTCCGGTATTCGCCCTTCTTCCCACACCTTGTTATATAGTGCAAGTATCTTTTGGAGTCCCTCCTCACTTAGATGCTTTATCATTATGTAGCAAATATCATCCTTCCCTGGGGCTGAGTTCTTACACTTGGCCAGAGCTCTCTTTAGCTCCCCCAAATTAAATGGAATATTGTACTTGTCCTCTGTGATACCTTTCCTTTGTAAGGCCTCAACATTTTCCTCTCTTGTTCTTTCCCTACCTCTTCTTCCTTCATCTGATAAGTTGTGGGAGCTGTGAACCCTACTAAAAGTGTTAACCATTAGTTCTGCTTTGTCTTTATTTGAGACTACAGTTTGATCTCCATTTGTTAGGATAGGATAACTCCACTCCCTTTTATCACCTTCCATTTTTTTAATCATCCCCCATATCTCCCCTACCTGTGTTGTGTTTCCAATTGAATCACAATACTTCCTCCAATATGCTCTTTTTGTTTGTCTTATAGTCCTCCTTACAATTGCCTGAGCCTGTTTGTAATTAATCATGTGTTGGTAGTTATGAGTTCTTTTTAATAATCTGAATGCTCTGTTTCTATTCACCACTGCCTCTTTACATTTATTGTCCCACCATGGCACAGCTTTCCTTTTTGATCTTCCTTTACTTTTAGGTATGGAAACTAATGCTGCTCTTTTGATACCTTCTGACAATTTATTCTCAAAGTTTTCTATATCTGTCTCTTCTTGTATCGGTTTTACATATCTATCACTTTCCTCCTTAAATTTCTCCCAATTAGCCTTTCCAAACACCCATCGTCCACTTCTGTTTTCTTTACTCATAGTTAAAGTAATATTTATTTTGCATAGCACAGGATGATGATCACTTCCTATGGTACCCTTTTCATATACTTCCCAGTTACATTTAGCAGCAATCCTATTAGAAACAAGTGTAAGGTCCAACACAGACTCCTTCCCTGTCCTAACATCTACCCTGGTCTTCTTTCCATCATTTAGACATACTAGATTACCATCATTTAATAATTCCTCAATTACCTGTCCATTATTATCTGACTTTCCACTGCCCCATAATGTATTATGTGCGTTAAAGTCCCCACACCAAATAACATTAGATTTGCTCTGGCCTTCTACTTCCTGTAACTTATTGACCTCTAATCGCTTACATGGATTATAGTAATTTATTACCACTATTTTCCTCCTCTCAGACCATAATTCTATTACCACATATTCCTGTTCCTGCCCAATTCCTAATACCTTGTATGGTATCCCTTTTTTAATGAAAGTGGCACAACCCCCTCCTCCCCCATTTCCCCTATCACATCTCACTGCAACATAATCATATAGAACAAAATCTAAACTTGGTTTCAACCAGGTTTCCTGGATACATACGACATCTGGTTTTTCCTTCCTACTGTCTATGAATTGCTTAAAGTCTTGCCCATTGGCTAACAAGCTTCTTGCATTCCATTGTAGGATTAACATTAATATTATTAACCCACACATGTTGACTCTTGGCTCGCCTGGATACTGAGACCATCATGTATTTCCTCCCACTTCAATCCTGCCATGCCCAAGTGGTGGACTGCAGCCTTTACAATGATTTGGATCCTTTCTGTTTTGGATTTTACTTCTGCTGTCGCATTTATTACTCCTGCTATAAATATAACCAGGTTTTTCTTTTCTTTCCATATACTCTTTTCTTTTTCTTTTATTGTTTCTATTATGCCCATATCTTGCTCCCTCCTGATCCTTCTTTCATTCATCTGTTTTGTAGGGTCAGCCTTTTTTGCTGCCTCTGCATAGGAGACCTTTTCCTTCACTCTTATGTTTTGTACTTCAGCTTCACGTTTCATCACCTCACAGCCCCAGTAAGCCACTCTATGCTCTCCTCCACAATTACAGCACTTTGGTCTGACCCCCTCTCCACACTGACCATATTCATGGTCCCCACTGCACCTTGCGCATTTCCTCGTCCCCTTGCACATTTTAGCTATATGCCCAAATTTCTGACATTTGAAGCACCTTATTGGTTTGGGTATGTACTCTCTTACACTATATCGCATGAATCCAAAATGGACCACTTTTGGAAGGGATTCTGTCTTGAATTCAAGCAGGACTGACTCAGTTTCCTCTTTCTTTGCTCCTTTGGTCATTCTTTTGGCATTCATAATTAATTCACATCTCTTTCTGAGTTCCTGAACCAGTTCACTCATATTGACTTTGAGAGAGATTCCATAGATAACCCCTTTACATCCTGCCCTCCTCCGTTCTCCCACTCTCACTACTTTGATTATTTTGATTTTCTCAATCTTGTTCATTTTCATTGCCTTTTCAACTTGAGCCTCACTGTTGCGCCCTATTAGTAGGTATGTTGCAAAGCCTACCTGAAGCGTCTTTGAAAATCTGCCGCTGCAAGTGTGCGCGATTTTGGCGCCGTTTAGAGGGGGCGGGTTTAAAACGCGATTTTCTCTAGGCTGTTCAAATCGAAGATGTTCAGCCTAGTTAATTATTAACGAAAAATCGCTGGAAGACCCCGTCGCAAAAGCTATTATTAGGTTTAAAGGCCTCGTATAATAGTTATAGTAGTTTAAAAATCAATCTCTAAACCTGCGACCGCCAGCAACCGCAGAGTCTCATAAAGCAAATAGCAGAAGTTAGGTTGTATATTTTTACATTAAAAAGGGCTTCTAAAGATCCCTTTATACAAAATTTAATATTGCGAGTAGCTCAATTTGGGCCCATTATATCGCGCAGTATTTTTCTGGGCATTTGGGGCACAAATCTACCGCAATGTGAACGTTCTAAACCAGCGCGTTCCACAAGAACCCACTGGAAAGCTGATTTAAATGGGCATTTATTTACAGCAATTGAACACTGAATTCCTTCCATTTGGCCTATAAATTAATGTAAATGAGATTTAAAAATCATGTTTTATTGTGAATTATTTGTGAATATTATTTGGACATTTAGGCTATTTAAAAATGTTAATAATTTATTAAGAAATGGATAGATGTTTAGATCTAGTAATTGAAGTCTGAAATTAGCTACAATTAGGTAACTAACTAATTATATGCTTTAATTTCAGGTCATCCAAGTAAGATTACTTTATATTTGTTTCAGAATGCTTCAATCTATGATAACTGAAAATTTCATTCAGTTCTCTTAATTTTTAAGAAAGTTATGGGCTTTTGACTGTTCACGATCACAACTTTTTTGTTATGTCCATAGAAAATCAATAGGGAACAAGATGCTCATTTCCGAGTATGAAAATGGCCATAACTTTTTAAATACTTGAGATATGAAAGTGAATTAGGTGTCAAATTAAACTTATTTTTATGCTTTATCTGATGGGATAAATTACAGACTTGATTTTTAAAATCTCAAAATTTTGTAACATTGCTACTATTAGCATGTTTCCATCTTCCAGCACTCTTGCATACTTTACTTCCCCAACCTGGGCTCTGATTATTTTTGTCAGCTTCATTGGCTCTATCTTCTTTACTCCTCCTTCTCCTTCAAACCTCACCACTACATTTAACGACATTTCCTTTTCTGGTTCCTTTTCTGGTTCCTTGTCTTCACTCTCCGATCCACCAATATTGCTTTTCCTTCTTTTACGGCTGCTCTTCCTGGGACTACCCCGTGTTCCCAAGGTTTCCCACTCCTTCTCAACATTTCCTTCATTATCCTCTCCTCCACTGGCCTCCATACCACTAGACTCACTCTCTCCTGTCATTTTGTAACAACAGGGAATATTGCCAGAGCACCGTTTACCGGACCTATACAGGCCGTCGGCCGATACCCCAATACAATATCTCCCTACTATTACTACTCAGTGTCTCCTCTCTCTCTCTCCCAACCTCCGGACCGGCACGGTCCCCCCCTGCAGCTGCACTCAATCGACAGCCAAACTCCGTGAGCGGCGTTCGAGCCAACTCGCCTCAGCCTTTCCCTTCTTCAGACTGATGGAGGGCGGGAAGAAGAAAGGAAGAGGAGGAGCCAGAGGGCTGAGGGAGAGCTGAGAAGGGGAGGAGACAATAAGGGCTACCGGAAATTGGAGAAGTCAATGTTCATGCCGCTGGGGTATAAACTGCCCAAGCAAAATATGAGGTGCTGCTCCTCCAATTTCTGGTGGGCCTCACTTTGGCCATGGAGGAGGCCCAGGACAGAAAGGTCGGATTTGGAATGGGAGGGGAGTTGAAGTGCTGAGACACCGGGAGATCAGGTAAGGGTTGCTGTGCCTTCTTGGCTGTCGCTTCAGTGCAGTTGGTCCTGGGCATTTTGTTTCTAATATTTAAGCCAAGAACTTGAAGCTCTCAACCATTTCCACGATGCCGGAGCCCAGGCCTCACGGGTCGGAGGTGGAGCCTCGCGAGTTGACGAAACCAGTAGCCAACTGTGCCTGGGTGGGAGGAGCCCGTGGTTGGGGTCTGTGGATCGGGAGGTTGTGGGGACAGGCTGGGTTTGGGTTATGCGGGCGGAGGGGGTGGGCGGGGGAAAGGGGGTGAGCTTGGGGAAAAGGCTGGGGAAGAGCCATGGGAGAGAGGGGGGCATCATGGGGGAGGAGCCAGCGAGGGGGACCAGAGTGGTAGTGGCCGGATTTGTCGGTGCGATGGGGACTCACAGCGGTCGCTGCTCGTTCTCCGCAGGGTTTAGTCGCCGCTTTCTGTTTGGCGACATCTCCGACTCCGGGCTGTGCTGGGTTTCTGACTACGGGCTGTGCTTGGTTTCTGACTCTGGGCTGAGCTGGGTCTCCGACTCTGGGCTGGGCTGGGTTGGGTCTCACACGCTGGGCTGGGCAGGTGCTCCAACGCTGGGCTGGGTCGGGTCTCCGACGCTGGGCTGCTTGGGGTCGCTTCGGGCCCCTCCGAAAATTGCGTCCGGTTGGAAACCTCTGCCGGCCATCCTCAGCTCCAGTAAAGACGCGTTGGCGCAGGAAGGGGCGGACCAACCTGGGGAGTGGCAGGGGAAGAAACTAATCAGTGCAGCGCTGACTGCAGGAGAAGAGATCGACCTGCACACGCGCGGTTTTTAAGATTTTTAAACCTCGCCAACCTTTACGACTTTCAACCGATCGGAACGAAACTTGGTACACTCGCAGCACAGGAGAATGGTGAGTGAATGGTGAAAAATTGTAGCACTATTGCAAACTGTTTTTGAGCAAATAGAAAGACCGCGCAAACCAGAAGATAACAAGATCAGAGTGTTAGTTATGTATAGATTAATTGGACACCTTGGGTATGCAAGCAAAGAATTTCACTGTGACTTGTCACATGTGACAATAAAGAATTCAATTCAATGTACTCCACCATGTTACTTAAACTTGATAACTAGCTCCTTCATCTTTCTGACATTGAGAGAGAGGTTGTTGTCCCGACCCAATGTTACTCAATACTTCATCTCCTTCCTGTACTCTGTCTTGCGATTGTTCGTGTATTGGCCCATCACAGTGGTGTCATCTGCAAACTGGTAGAACGAGTTTGAGTAGAATTTGGCCGCATCGTCGCAAAGATATCGGGAGTATAGTAGGGGACTGAGAATGCATCCTTGTTGAGAATTACTGTGGGGGAGATGGTGTCACCTATCCTCACTAATTGTGGTCTGTGGATCAGAAAGTTGAGGATCCAGTGGCAGAGGTGGGAGCTGACTTCCTAGGTCCAGGAGTTGTAGATGATTTTGGTTGAGATTATGGTGTTGAAGCCGGAGGGGTAGGTAAATTGGTAAATAACAATAATCAAATATATGACCATTATTAAAAACAAAATGGATTCTTCCAAACTGCATAATAACATAATTTTTTAGAAGATGCAACCCGAGTACTTTTTTTTCAAACAAAAAAGCTTTTAATTAAATGACATTGATATGTTGATGTGAAAATTTGATTTCAGTTTTAAATTTGAGAAGTTTTGTTCTGTTTTCTATTTGCAGTTGGGATCATGCTTATGAAAGGGAACTTGAGTGGTTTCGTGCATCAGGAGAGACGAGTGGGGTCTGGTAAGAATCAAAATGAATTCAACAACATTATCTCACTTTACCCCAACCCACCATCTCTGCTAGCTATTCAATTTAAATAAAACCATTTTTTTCAAAATGGGATGAAATATATTAAAATCCAGCAATGCCTCTTCCTTTAACAATTGTAGGGTGTGTTCTGCCCATTGGTAGGGCAGACCCATGAGGTACAGTGGCACACATGGTATGAGTGACTTTGGAAGTCCTTGGGATTGAATCTAGACCCTTTCAAGTCTTATGACATCAGGTCAAACATGGACAAAGGAAGCTTGTCCTGGTCACCAGAGTTCTCCTTGAGCTGATGAATCGGTGAAAAGTTCAACGAACATAGAAAGGGCCCAGAATGTATTTGGGGTGGGGAACCTCCATGACCATAATCATTGAGCAAATTGGCTGAGCCTTGAAAGATAGCTATTGGATAGGAAGTGAAGCTGATAGTGAGTGAACCAATGAAAAGGATAAACCTTGACTTTATTTTATCAATCTATCTGTTGTAGTGCATGACACTGGTGGGAGTAACCACCTCACAAGTTTAATGGGGTAAAGTCATGTGTTTGTGGTGAATACACATCTCTTGTGCGGCACAACCATCATGATAAATAGGATGTTTAAGAAAGAACTGCAGATGCTGGAAAAATCGAAGGTAGACAAACAATGCTGGAGAAACTCAGCAGGTGAGGCAGCATCTATGGAGAGAAGGAATTGGCAACGTTTCGGGTCGAGTCCCTTCTTCAGACTGATGGACAAAATTGCTGTTGAAACTCAGCGGGTGAGGCAGCATCTACGGGGAGAAGGAATTGGCAACGTTTTGGGTGGAGGATAATCTGGATATAGGGGTAGCTCATAACTGGCCATTCGTGAGGCACAATCGATCATCAGCAGGAACATAAATGTCCTCCACCATCATCTCAAACTTCATGGCCTGGAATATCCTTTGGTCTACCATAACCATCAACCCCCGTCCAATGAGACATGCAGGGAGCAAGCCAAGAGCAGCACCAGCGATACCAGTGAGCACCAGTGATAGTGGAAAGTAAGGTTCATGGCAGGCTCAACTGCAGTTCAGGACGACATGCATGCGAAATGGCCATAACAGCATGCAATAAACAGATACAACAAATAGATCAAATCACTGCCCTGTTATATCGAATCTTGAAGGTGTTAGACAATTAAGTGCTTAATGAGAAGAGGACATTTTGAGAACAAGCCTATCCTCCATGACTATGGGGCTCAGCATAAATGCTGATGGCAATTTGCTACCATGTTCAGCCTGAAGTCTTAGTGGGTGACTTCCTCCTGAAATCCCTGTGACCATTCAGTGCCTTCCATTTAATAAAATGAACATCTTCAAGATTGGTTAGCAATAAATGTTGCTTAATAAGCTTATTGTTGTATTTAATATTGGTGTCCTGCTGACATTAATCCACTTGTTTGATAAATTTGTTTCCTAATTCGATCCATGACAAATCTTTAGCTCTGCATGTATTAATCAATCCGCAACAGTCATAGCCTTCATTCTTTCCCCCGCCGTTCATCCCGCATTTGGATGCTCTCCCATTTCTCCCCTTGCACCTATATTCCTTCCTCTGACTTCACAATTCGCACTTCTGTCTTTGTTTCACACCTTTTTGACTTTTCATCTTTGGCTTTGTCTAACCATCTGCCAACCAACTCCCCCTGCCTCCCCCACCTGTGTCACCCTATCACTCCACAGGCTTTGCCCTGCCTCTCCTTCCTTCTTTCTGTCTTTGCCCCTTCCCCCCACAATCAGTCTGAAGAAGGGTCCCAATCTGTCATGTCACCTGTTCATGTCGTCCGGAAATGCTGTCTGACCTGCTGAGTTACCCCAGCACTTTGTGTTGTAAATCAACATATGCAGTTCCTTGTTTCTCCATTATCCTATAGGTTTGGTGAAGAAAGTATGGATCGCATCCTAAAATGGATCGAAAAGCAAAATATTCCAAAGGATGCTGCCCTGCTGGATGTTGGGACAGGAAATGGAGTACTTTTAGTTGAGCTAGTAAGTATATATGTATGTAAAAATATGCAAGTGAAATCTAATTTACCTCAGTCACGTTCTCACTTTTGTATGGCCTTTGTTTTCATAGTAGGTATGGTTTATCGAAAGATTAATTCGCTTTTTACTGCAATTAGCTGCAAGTCTGTTATTCTTGTCATTTTGAGCTCTAAGTACTTAGACTATCTTGTCCTCATGTTCTGGTCATTTAACATTGGTTTATTTTGTGTTCATTGTTGTGCTGACAATTATCATTCCTTTGACTGTCCTGCCCCTACCCACTTGAACATTCATTCTCATTTTCTGCTTTATTATCCTTAAGTTGGTACTCTAACCATTTTCTTGTCCCTCTTTCCCCCCACCCACTGCTTGGAGTTTAGCTATTATCCACTACTCTGTAAAGTGCTTTGAAACACCTCTGTAGGTAATGAATTCCATCAAGATGCAAATTGTGCGCAATATTTTGAATACCATTTTTCAAGTCAGTTTTCAGTCACTGATTTGCTGACTGTATGCAATCTGATAGTCCAATTTGTGTGTAGGAAGGAACTGCAGATGCTAATTTACACCGAAGATAGACACAAAATGCTGGAGTAACTCAGCGGGACTTTGGGGAGAACGAATGGGTGATGTTTCGGGTTCAGACCCTTCTGCTGTCCCACTGGGTTACTCCAGCATTTTATGTCTACCTAGTCCTATTGAGGGCTCACTTCTACATGTATGCGATCACATGCTGGGGCAATATATTTATTCTTAGCTGTTAATAGTTCAAACAGGTTGAAAGCATTGTTGGATGCGTGTGGACTCTAGGTATATAAAAAAAAATTATAGCAAGTTTAGAATGTTCCCAGAAGCTCTAGAGGATCAATAAGAATGCTGCATAAGCATAAAGAAGATGGTTTTCGAAATTAGTATGAGGAACTGACGGAGGAATTGTGTATTTTAGATCTTTTATTATCCAGTAAGATATGGTTACTAAATAATCTTATGGTTAAAGAAGCCTTTAGGGAAGAGTTCTCAGAATGTGTTAGAACCTTACGTGACAGTGGGAGTGATTTATTTCAATCGGTATCTAGTCTAAACAAAGAAAACTACAAAGACATGAGGCATAAACTGGCAACAATAGATTGAAAAGTTATGTTAAAAGTATGACACAAAGCAAGCAATAGCTAACATTTAAAGAATTATGACACCTTTTGCCTTTAAAGGTGAAAACAACACCAGGAAAAGTGATTCAACCATGGCAATGAGAAGTTAAAGTCAATAGTGGATCTTAAGGAAGGGCCTATAATGTTGGCAGAAAGTAGATTAACACTGAGGATCATGAACATTTAAGAATTCACCAAAAGATGCGCAAGATGCTCAACAGAAAGGAAAAGTAGTAAATGAGGTAGTCCAATGAGGAATATAACATACAGACTGAAAGAACTTCAAATAGATATGTAAAAGGGAAACGGTGAAACACAAGTTAATGTGAATGAAGCAGGAAAAATTATATTTTTAGGGAATAGGGAAATAATAGAGAATTTAAGCACATATTACATGCCCCTCTTTTATGGAAAAATACATTAAAACAAACCTGGAAATACACACCAAGAGATCTGCAATACGGCTGAAGGAAATTAGCATTAATGAACAAAGAAATCAGTACAACTGAAAGCCACTATATCCCCAAGAAGTGATTATCTAGATTTTTGGAAAAATTGGTAAAGAAGTTAAAATCCTATCAAGTCTTGTATAATTCCTACAGATTAAAAGGTACAGATCTAAGACTATTACTTAAGAAAATATGGAGATAGGAAATGGGGACCTACAAACAAGTTTTGCCTGACATCAGTAGTAGAGAAAATGCTGGGGTCCATTATCAATGAAGCGGCAACAGTGCACCTGGAAATAATAATAGAATTGGGCAAAATCAATATGGATTAATGAAAGGAAAAGCATATTTGACAAATATAATTTTTTGTAACTAGCATTTGGACTTTCGGAAGGTCTGTGGGAGCATTTGGACATTCAGAAGGTCTGTGATACTGTCACACAAGAGATTAGTTTTTTTTTTAAACTCGGAGGATACCGAGTTACAGGTTACAGGTTGATATTGATCAGTTGGTAAGATGAGCAGAGCAATGGCAGATGGAATTCAATCCTGATATGGGCAAGGTGCACTTTGGGAGAACTAATGATAGGAAATATATACAGAATGTTAAGGTTCAAGGAAATATTGAGGAACAGGAACCTCGGGGTACGTCCAAAAATCTCTGATGATGGCAGCACAGGTAAATAAGTTGGTGATGAAAGCATATGGGATATTTGCCTTCATTAGCCGATTAATGGTATATTGGAGCAGTCTACCCACGTTTTATGGATCTCTTTAAAATGTATCACAGTTATGGTGGACCGATGCATCTGCTTGTGGTAGCGGTTGGCATGCGGCGTGCAGTGCAGCGTAGGGCAACAGAAAGGTGGCAGTGGGGATTGAGCATGCAGTGCAACACTATTGAAGAGCATTGCAATGCGCATGGGTTTGCAGAGGCTGCAATAATGCAACGGTCCCACAGTGTTGGGTGTAGAAGCAGTGCATCCCTGCATCTGCATAACCCTGGCAACGCATGCTTGCTCGCTTGGTAACGGGTGTGAGGCTCCCATTACCCGCACCATGCTTCTGCCAGGTTACCCGTTGAGCTGGCGCCGCATGGCGTGCTTCCAGTTGCGGTAGCAGGAAGGTGCCGTAAGTACCGGGCCCGTCCCTGGCGTACCACGTGTGTGGCCAGGGGCTCTATGCCACCTCGCATGTGAATTCCCCATGTTTTAACACTCCCCAGGCACCGCACTTCTTCCTACCTGGCCTTGGGTTAAACTAGGTCATAACCTCCCACTTAGTTTCATGGACGATCGTCAATAACGGACACCATACCCCCTCCCTCCTCAATGGTCCATTATAATGAGGACTTACTCTAATGTTACATTATAAAATGTCAATTTTAGTTCGGAGTCACGTGGAAGGATTACGTGAAGAACCCGTCCAGCATGCATGCGTGACATGAGCATTCACGCAGTGCAACAACGACGAACGGGAGTACGGGCGCTCCCGCTACAAGCTTGAAAGAACGGACCGTTAGGTAAGTACTTACCCACAGGTTCGGATTCACAAACTTTGCTCCTCTTTGTGCACCAGAGGAAAACTGGAGCAAAGCAGCACAGAGGAAAACCGCCCTCGTTCGACTCCAGGGAAGGAGCGTTCCGTCAAGTGGAGGGGGCGAGAGGCGGCACCCGAACCGCACACGCTGCGGTCCACAGTCACGGGTACTGAGCCGAGCCCAGCCCGCTAGCGCTGCCTGACCAACAGCAGCGGGCTGGAGGCAAATCAAGATACAGACCGGCCGGTAATCCCTGCATACTCCGACAAGGAGACTCGCCGCGACAACAACAGAGGCAGCCGCCTGAGCAAAGTTGGCGACCAGTCACAACGGGCTGGAGACAGACACACGGAAGACGGACAGGCCGGCTCATTCAGAGAGCCGGCACTTCAAACTACCGCCCGAGAGCGAGAAAGTGTCTGTTTCCAAGCCTTAGAGAAAGGTCATGGAGTAAAAACTCCAGTGAGACTTGCCTCGGGAGCTGGGGCAAGCTTGCCAAGGGAGCACAACACTCCCGCTCCCGTGTACTAACAGCACTGGCCATCGCATCTCCCTCATCAGAGGGGATCGTTGGCGACCAGGGCTGGGCTGGTCAAGAAGAGGGGTCACTGGCTGAACAACATCGGGAGTATGCTTGAGGTACAGGACCAGGAAGAGCTGCTGGGTGTGAGATACCGCTACGTGGCTACACCACGAGCGAGATGGCCGTTACAGCCTAATCTGGCGGCCAGCTTACTACCTGTCCTTTAAAAAACCTCTCCAATACAGGTAGTCATGAGGCGTTGGACTTTATCACGCCTCCCCAAATTGCATTTGCTCAAAGTGCCTACCATTATTGGGGGTACATTGAGCAGGGCATTTAAAACCCCAAATCTTAATTTGCAATATTGATACCCCTGACGTTGGCTATCATTTTGCATGCTCATTCCAGAAGGGCAGGGTAGTATGGCAAAACACCTGACCCTACTGTTCAACACAGTATGTGATCCGCAACCTCTGGAAGGAAGTAATAAAACCTGCCCTCAACCTAAAAAAATTCACAGGACTGTGAGAACGCCGACCTCAGAACCACAGATCCTGCTATCTGGCAAAGTTACCAAATCAAGCCTAAAAACTGGACGAAGTGTCCAAGATATTCGGCCTCATGAGGGCAGGTCCTGGAATGAGCAAACCACACAAAACCAGACAGCAGTACCTCCATGCGTCCACCAGTAGGCGTCTTCCTCATGGTACTGGTGAAAGCTCGGGGTCCGCATGCCATCCCCGCAAGTTTTTCAGGACAGGGCCCAGAGCGGGCCCCATGGAAAATGCGCCACCCCCCAACAACACCACCCCAACGGACAAGGAACCAGAAACCGAAGAAATGAACACACCACTAAACAACAGTGGAGGTAGGTGAGTCTGGTTCCTACCATCACATAAAAGGTGAGGGGATTGTGCTAACCGGGGGGGGGGACGACCACACCTGGTTTTGGAAGCATAAAGAACTATCACACTTGGTAGTTATATACCAAAAGTATTCAAGGATAAAAATTGAATTTAAGAAAAACTTGCCACCAGTTCAGCATGCACCCCAAAGGGGTTTTTACCCTCTCACTAAAAAGGAAAACATGAGGGACAAGCTGAACTGGAGAAGACATACAAAGGGGTCATAAAGAAGTCTAAATATGAACCTTTGGAACCGTATTAATTTACCAAAAAAACAAAAAAGATGGTGAATGTCGCACCATCATTGACTTAACCACTTTGAATACTTTCACCAGGTATACACACTTTAATGGAAAACATTTGTAACTGCCAAACATCGATTTCCTAAAGATACTTTATGGTAGGCATCGACTTAAAAGATGTATACTATTCAGTACCCATTCATATAGATCACCGGAGATACCTAAAATTTACCTGGATGGGGTAACTATGGCAATATAAATAATTGACTAATGGGCTAAATATGAGCCAAAACTGTTTTCCAAGATGTTCAAACCTGCCCTGACACTATTAAGGAAACACATTGTCATGGCATATCTCGATGATATTTAACAACAGACAAAACCATGGAATTAACTAAATCAGCAGCATTAGCTACTAAAAACGTATTTAGCCTGGGCTTTGTCATACAATCCAGATAAATCTACGTTGACACCATCCACAACTATGGACTATCTGGTATTCAATTAACTCAGTCCACATGTCTATAACGTTGCCAAAAGGAAAATCAGCATAATTGGCACAAACCTAACAAATTAATGGTTAACAACCAACCAACCATTCGACAAAGTGGCAAGAATAATTGGGAAATTAGTAGCAGCGTTACCAGCTACTTAACTTGGACCTTTCCATTAGAGCTCGGGTACTAGCGTTTAAACAAAATAACCCATATCCAGAACAGGTGGTAAATGGACTAACCTAGAGTCATCACCACTACAGACACTGGACAAAAAACCTAGTTGGAAATGTTGGGTGCGTTCTATGGGTTAAAAGCATATTATTTCAATAGTGCACCATTTTGCATGTTCGTTTATAATTTGACAATATCACAGTGGTGACCTATACTAAACCACATGGGCGGAATAAAATCGATATCATGTGACAATTTGATTAACACAATTTGGTAATGGTATGTCATCAAACATATTTGGCTATCAGCAACTTACCTACCAGGTGAGCTAAATACTGTGGCAGACATGTTAAACCAAAGTATTTGCTGAAATTACAAAGCAATACGGAACACCAGATATCGATTTCTTTGTATTCCGACTGAATCACCACGTACCGATGTATGTCGCATGGGAACCAGACCTTGAGGCAGCAGCGATGGATACATTGTCGCTGAACTGGGGGGTGGTTGGGGGGGGGACTAATCTCTATGTTTTCTCCCCTTTTCTACCTCATCAGTCAGGTACTACGCAAAATACAGATGAATTTTGCTTCAGACATTTTGGTAGTACCCGACTGGCCTACACAGCCATGGTTCCTAGTGATCTTTGAGGTCATTGAAACCCATGACCATTCCCCACGGAATCACCCATACCATGACAGAATAAGCCTACTGGGTTGCAGATTCCAAAAAGACCTTTTGATGGACCCGGGATTAACAAATAGGACCATGAACACGATGACAGCATCTCACCGACTCCACCAAGAAACAATATCTCTCCAGTATAAGAAATGGGAAACATACTGCTCGAGAACAGAGACAACCTACTAATCAACCACCATGCCTATGTACCAGAGTTCCTGGCCAGCCTTCGCCACGGTGAAGGTCTGAACTATAGCACTATCAAATGTGCTAGAAGTGCACTGTCAGCCTATCTAAGACAGGCACCAAAGGAAACAGGCCATAGGTCTCATCCACTGGTGGCCAAATTAATGAGAGGTACCTTCTATTCAAAATCCCAAGACCCAGATATACCAGATCTGGGATGTCAGCGTTGTCCTGACATACCTAAGGGATGGCCACCAGCCAGGTTTCTTACTCTGAAAACAGCTACCCTGTATACGGCCATGCTGATGACTTAGTCTCAGCATAAGGGTCCAGTCTTTTTACCTGCTCAGACTGGACAATATGGTCATAACACCAGACCAAATAATATTTACAATTCAGGAGCTGGTAAAACAGAGCAGACCAGGAACTTCAGGACTCATTGGAAATTATGCAAATTCCGGGCGTACCCACCTGACCACCGTTATATGTCATGACTCACCTTCTACAATGTATCAACACAACCTAAAATTCCCGAGGGAGACAAAATGGGTCAGCCACAAAAAAGCCACTGGGTCAGGGTACCGAGTCAAACCTTCTCTAAATGGCTCAAACAGGTATTAGGAGCTGCTGGAGTGGATACCGATATTTACATCTCACTCCACCAGAGCAGCATCCACAGCGGCGGCTAACAGTATGGATGTGCCTCTGGACCTAACCTGGTAACAGCGGGGTGGTCCATGGGAAGAACTTTCAAACATTCTACAACAAGCCATTAAAACCTGTTTCATTTGCAGAGAGAATTTTAGACGCTGCAAAAATATATAATTTAGCCCGGGGGAGCATTAATTTCTTTGTTATTATTTTCAAATAATACCATTGTTGTTTTACAAACAGATTCAGGGTTGGTTACGATAACATACTTCCTCCCTTGGATGACTTCGGCAGCGAGTGAAGTATGGACTGTTACACGGTTTGAAATCACAGAGCTTTAAAATCTTCACGTTGTCATTCACGTGACTCCGAAGTAAAATACAGGTGCACAACCTTTTATCCGAAGATCCAAATAACGAAAACCTCCGAATAGCGGCCATTTTTTCGGTCCTTGAAGAAAGGTCCTTGAAAACGTTCACCGAGGGCGGCCCGCAGAGGTGACAGCGGAACCTCCGGTCGGTCCTCGAAGAAAGGGGAACTAAATCCCCATTCATAAAAGAGAAGATGAGGGTATATTGCGCGGGAGGGTTAATAATTGACAATATGCTGCTGCCTGCCCGCTGAATTAAAAAGTTCCCACGGTAGACTCACGATATACAGTGTTTCGTGAGTCTTGCGTGGGAACTTTTTAACTCAGCGGGGCAGGCAGCAGCAGATTGTCGCTCCCTTCAGTATCACCCCACCTACACCCCTCTGCTTCCCGGCCATGTGTGTGACCCCTTCCCTCCCGTCTCCAGCTCCCCGCCCATTGCACCGGCGCGGAGGCTTTGCACTGTCTTCACGTCGGCGATTTCGCAGGACCGTGTCAGGACCAATTGGACACCGACCACCAGGCCCACCGCAAGCACGGAGATCCCAGAGACCCACAGCCAACAGCAGCCCAGCCCAGCCCCACTCCAACTACAGAGGAACCTGGGTTGCGGATGACGGGGCGCAGCTCGGGGCGTCGTAGGGGCCCATCAGGGAGCAGCCACTCAAAGCCACGCCGGGAGATGTAGGGCCCTGCCCCGGTCTTGATGTTGGAGCCCCCGGCGGGCGCTAGCAAGTCCGCGGCAATTTACAGCCGCGCCGGGCGTTGTAAGGCCCCCCTCCAGGTCACTCTCAACCCCGTAATTCGGGCGGGAGAAGTCGCCGCTGCCGGTGCCCCGCAAAGCAGTCTCCCACCGGAGACCCGCGAGCTCCCGGTGTCACCATCCACCGGAGTCGGGTCGCAGCAGCTCGCCCCCGCAGCTCTCCACGCTCCGAAGCTGGCTAGCTCCACGGAGGTAGGTCCGTAGGTCCACAGCTCCCACCGCCGCCCACCGACCCCCAGGCCCACTGCAAGCACGGAGATCCCAGAGACCCACAGCCAGCAGCAACTCCAGCCCAGCCCCGCTCCAACTCCAGAGGAACACGGAGGGGCAGAAGCTGATGGTGTGCAAGGTACGTCTTGTTCTTGGGGTGGCGGATGAGGGGGCGCATCTCGGGCTGTGGGCGAACTGCCACTTGTCGCTGTAGCGGCCAAAGATCATAGAGGAGCTCCTCTATGATCTTTGGTAGCGGCCCATCGGGGAGCGGATTCCTCTGGAGTTGGAGGGGGAGGGGGGTATTGTGCTGTTTGATCGCCCCCTGCTATCCCAGGGACAGGGAGACACAGCGGCTTTTTAGACTGATGGGCAATCACTTCCAAAGTTCTGCCCACACAGTCAGTACACTTCTCCTACACTGTATTTCATACAAACATTTATTCTGCAAGAAAAAACGACATTGAAGACTCAAACTCGCGATCGAGTAACTGCCAGGATCAAGGCGCAAACTCGCGACCTTGCGGATATGAGCCGAGCACTCTACCACTGAGCCAGCCATTAAAATCTACGCTAAAAAAATTCCATTCCGAAGACCGACAAATTCTGAATTACGAAAAGTGTCTGGTCCCAAGGCTTTCGGATAAAAGGTTGTGCACCTGTAGTAAGATTAAACGAGAACTTACCAGTTTGAAGTTTGATCTGTATTTTATGAGGAGTTACGATGAGGGATTACGTGCCCTCCGCTCCCACCCTCAATTATAGAGATCAACTGGTATTTAAGTTCTCCTTTTCTTTACTATGTTTATTTCAATTATTGTGTTTCCTGTGATTCCACACCGCTGCTTTGAAGTATGTCGCGCATGCGTGCTGGACTGGTTCTCCACGTAATCCCTCATCGTAACTCCTCATAAAATACAGATCAAACTTCAAACTGGTAAGTTCTCGTTTAATCTTACTATTAAGATTCGGTGGGCGGCGCGACTCTCGTCAGCAGCGGCCTCTGCAGTCCGTCTGTTTTATTATTTTTTGTCTCGTTTTTATGTAGTTTTTGTTATTTTTTTTGTTGGGGTATGTGTGTGGGGGGGAGGGGGTAACTTTAAAATCTTTCCCCTGCACGGGAGACCCGACCTTTTCTTTGTCGGGTCTCCGTTGTCGTTGGGGCTGCAACATGGAGTGGCCTCCAACAGGAACGACCTGGGGTTCCAGCTGCGGAGCTGCCGACTACTCACCGTCACGGGGCTGGCCGAGTCCGGAGCGGGTGGAGCTGTGGTGGAGCGCTGCTGCCACCCGACCTCTGGAGGTTCGGAGGCTGCAACTGCGGGTTTGGCGGACGGCGGCACCGGGAGCCCGCGGGTCCCTGCTGGGTGACCGCTTTTCGGGGCTTCCGCAACGGCGACTTCTCCCGCCCGAGTTGCGGGGTTGAAGAGCACCTGAGCGGGGCCTTACACCATCGCCCCGCGCGGCTTGGAATGACCGCGGGACTTTGCGAGCGCACGCCGGGGGCTCTAACACCAAGACCCGGTGCGCGACCTTGCATCACCCGGCGTGGCTTTAATAGCCGCGGGACAATCGCCATCGCCAGCTGGGGGCTTTGACTTTGACTCTGACTCTGACATCAGAGAGTGCAGTGGAGAGATAAGTTTATTTTTGCCTTCCATCACAACGATGTGATGGATGTTTGTGTAAACTGTGTTGTGTCTCGGGTCTTTTTGTTTTGTAATGTATGGCTGCAGAAACGACATTTCGTTTGGACCTCAAGGGGTCCAAATGACAATAAATTGAATTGTATTGTATTGTATTGTATAAGCTACACCTGGAGTATTACAAACAGATCTGGTCGCCACATTTTGATGATGGTTGTGATGTAAAAAATGGTAACGAGATTCAGCAGGTTGCTGCATGAATGGAGTGTTTCAGTTATAAAGTGAGACGGCTATTCTGGATTTGTTTTCCATGACACGCAAATGATAAAGGGACCTGACAGAGGTATACAAACCAATGAGGGCCTTAGATAGGGAAGGTAGTAGCGTTTTTTGTCACTTTATAGGGAAAGTGGGTAAAAGGTTTGAGCGCAACTGAGGAGGAGCGTTTTCACCTATTGTGTAGTTAGCATCTGGAAAGGAGGCAGCTACTCTCAAAACATCTAGACAAGCACTTGTTTAAGAAGGAACTGCAGATGCTGGAAAATCGAAGGCAGACAAAAATGCTGGAGAATCTCAGCGGGTGAGGCAGCATCTATGGAGCAAAGGAAATAGGCGACCTGAAACATCGCCTATTTCCTTTGCTCCATAGATGCTGCCTCACCCGCTAAGTTTCTCCAGCATTTTTGTCTACCTTAGACAAGTACTTGAATCACCAATGCATAGAAGTCTATGGACCAAGTGCTATGGATAGATGACACATTGGCTCAGCTGGCGTGGGTTTCAATCCAGATTATGGGTGCTGTCTCTGCAGAGTTTGTACACTCTCCCTGTGACCACATGGGTTTTCTCCGTTTGCTCCGGTGTCCTCCCACAATCCGAAGACCTTCAGATTTGCAGATTAATTGGCTTTGGTAAAAAATTGTAAATTGTCCCTAGTGTGTAGGATAGTGCTAGTGCATGGGGTGATCAATGGTTGACGCAGACTCAGTGGGCCAAGGGACCTGTTTTGTAAAGTCTAAAAGCTGCTTACTCACAGTGTGAGAAACCCGGGTTTGATCCTGACCTCAGGTGCTCTCTGTGTAGAGACTGCATGGGTTTCCTCCAGGTGCACTGGTTTCCTCTCACATCCAAAAGATGTGCAGATTTGTAGGTTAATGACCATTGTTAATTGCTGCCAGGTGCATAGGGAGTGGATGAGAAAGTGGGGATAAGTAGAGTGAATGGATGATCGATGATCAGCATGGACTTGTTGGGCCAAAGGGCCTGTTTCCATGCGGAATTTCTAAACTAAACTAAACTAACTACTTGTAAATAGGATTAGCGTGTACGGTACTAGATGGCTGATATATACATTGCGAGCTGACAGCCTGTTTCTGTGCTGTATTACTCAATGACTTTAGAACACGAGATGGAGATAATATTGAAGATACCGTAGGAAACAACAAGGTGGCACTGAGGTAAAACATCTTCCAAATGGTCTTCTCCTGGCACTATTTCTATTTTCAATGTGATATCAAATTTTGGTTGTGTTGTCCTGTCACTCATAGTGGTTCTCATGCCTCTTTCCATTAGAGTTATAATGCAAAACGTTTCACTTCACGGAAGTTGCAAACTGCATTGCTGAACAGTATGAATTAGATTGCAGCAATGATAAATTCGAGATTTCCACCATTATCAAAAATTGAGACCATGCCAAATGAGAAAATCCTCAAATTTAAAAAATCTAATAATAGGAGTCACTCTAACAGATTTCATGATTAAAGAATAGCCCAAAGCAAGAATATTTCATGTTTTAAATATATTCTTAACTGAATCATACATTTTGTTTATCTTAAGGCAAAAGCTGGATTTACCAACCTATCTGGAATTGACAGTTCAAAAACTGCTGTGGAGCTTGCGAAAGCTGTGGTTGAAAAGGAAGGGTTATTGTCTTTGAAATTACAGGTATTGATTTTTGAATGTTTTAACATGAAAACTCTTATTTAAAATATCATAATATATATTATAATCATGCTGCCTAAGTTACTCCAGCATGTCGTGTCTATCTTCATCATAATGGATGTTGAACCACTGCCAAAGTTTTCTTTTACCAATATTTTCCCCACTCCTTCAAATTGTTTACTTCCTTGCCTTCATGAGAACTGAATGCAAATGCCAGATTGCTGCTAATTTTATTCATTATATCCCGATACTTGGTGGCTATGGTCTAGAATGATGCAGCTGTTTATTCTCTTTGAGGAGACTAGCATTGGATGCTTGTAGAACTTTGAGGAGGAACCAAGTATATGAGCAAAGACTTTTACAAACTTGATGCCTCTGGTATAGCTTGTCGATGCACGGATAGGTTTGCTATCCACGCATCAATGTTATTTCAGAGTACCTCGAACTTACTATTAGCCACCCTTGTAAATTTAAAAAAAAAAACAGACTCGGAATTGAAAATGAAAACCCCATCTCCTCCTAACCCAATGAAGGCAGTGACATCTGCTGTGGTTGTGGTTTTATTGCTGGAGTCTCCTCATTTGCTAGTTTTGTGATTACCTGGTGTCCCCGGTCTAAATACTCCATTTAGTTCATCATATGATATCCACTCTATTCTAAGAAATAACCCGACACACCCTATCTGAATGGTTTCCTTCTCCTTTACACAAGGAGATTAAATCTATTTGCAGTTGTTCATTGTTCTTTAAAACATCCTGTTTAGTTGTACACATACTTCCCTACTTTTGTACTCAATCCCCCTTGCAATAAAAGTTAACATTCCCCTTACCTCCCCAGCTACTTGGTCAAGGTAACATTCTGTGTTTCCTGTATGACATCCAGATTCATTCTGTAGTCTCCTTGCATTCTAAACTATGGTCTGATTCTTCTTCTTACAGAAGCAGATCAACTCATGTTTTCCCACATTATACCTGCCAATTTTTTTCTGTGCATATTTAAGATATCGGAATCCTTTTGCAGACTCTTTGAAACCGCTTTGCAGTTTTGCCTTTCTACCCATTGATTATGGTATCAGATACAATGCTGACTTGTATTTAGATCACACTTAAAGTCCCTCACATATCTGTGGAGAAGTCTGTCAAAATGTTATCATTTTTCTTTCATATATTCAAAAAGACTGAGAGTTGACTTGCACACTCTAATTTTAAGAGAATTTGTCAATCTGATTAGTTATGTTTAGCATTTTGAATACAACTAACATAAGTCTGTGCGTGTAATTGACAATGAAGTTACAAAGAGTAATTGCTCGGAAACCAATGACTGGTAACATGATAATTGAATGAGTTGGGCTCTGAGGTCTGGGCTATTTTTATCTGTACAATTCCATGACCGTACAAGAACGTTGGGATGATTTCTGGCAAAATGTTACAGCTCTGACAACAAATAAATGTCCTGACATTAATGCTGCATCGACCATCCTTGGCAATTAAGATTAGCAAATTATATGGAAATGTGAGATACTGAAAATCGATTGTTTATTCATTCATCAGGTGAATGTGGCAGCAGTAAAACTGATGAGCGTGCATTAAATAATGATTCCTTTGCTAATTTAACAAGATTTTATCTTTATTCCACGTTGAAATCAAACCTTTTAGCCCTTGTGGTAAAATGTGGCTTTATTGTTTGGTTAAACATATGCCCAAAAATCTAAGAATGACACTTAACAAGCTATACCATTTACCGCAAATATGCCAGTCAATTGAATCCTGTTACATAAATGAACTTAGAGTATTAGTAATAATTGTAGTTTGTAACTGAGTGATTATTTCTAGAGATGTGTGATTACAGTCTCACATGAATGAGAGGCTCTTCCCACCTACGGTTGTTTGTAAATCAATGTAACCCCACTTTTTAAGAAAGGAGGGAGAGAGAAAACGGGGAATTATAGGCCAGTTAGCCTTACATTGGTAGTGGGGGAAATGCTTGTCGATTATTAAAGATGTAATAGCAGTGCATTTGGAAAGCAGTAACAGGATCGGCCAGTCAGCATGGATTTATGAAGGGGAAATCATGCTTCACTAATCTTCTGGAATTTTTTGAGGATGTAACAAATAGAATGGACATAGGAGAGCCAGTGGATGTGGTGTATCTGGACTTTCAAAAAACCTTTGACAAGGTCCCACACAAGAGATTAGTGTGCAAAATTAGAGCACATGGTATTGGGGGGTAGGGTATTGACATGGATAGAGAACTGGTTGGCAGACAGGAAGCAAAAGGTAGGAATTAACGGTTCCTTTTCAGAATGGCAGGCAGTGGCCCGTGGGGTGCCGCAAGGCTTAGTGCTGGGACCCCAGTTATTAACGATTTAGATGAGGGAATTAATTGTAACATCTCCAAGTTTGCGGATGCCACAAAGCTGGGTGGCAGTGTGAGCTGCGAGGAGGATGCTATGAGACTGCAGGGTGACTTGGATAGGTTGGGTGAATGGGCAGATGCATGGCAGATGCAGTATAATGTGGATAAATGTGAGGTTATCCACTTTGGTGGCAAGAACAAGAAGGCAAATTATTATCTGAATGGTGTCAGATTGGGGTTTGTCAGCCTGGGAAGGCAGTCCATCTAGGAGAGGGAAAACTCTGATTTAAAACTTCCATTGCCTTGTGGCCATATCCAGTCATGGAAAAGGCTCCAGGAGTAAACCTCAAGAAAATCTGGAGTCGGAGCCCCTAAGGCAGTTCGTCGTTGTCTACAACCTCGCTCTGGCAGCTCCTGCGACGGCGCTGGTGCCAAACTGTAACGGCCCTGCTGTTCCTTTGGATCGATCAGCGGCGTGGAGAG
This sequence comes from Amblyraja radiata, assembly GCF_010909765.2. Taxonomy (NCBI): domain Eukaryota; kingdom Metazoa; phylum Chordata; class Chondrichthyes; order Rajiformes; family Rajidae; genus Amblyraja; species Amblyraja radiata. The sequence continues at coordinate 20,576,654 of NC_045970.1, forward strand.
GGGGGGCGTGCTGCATGGGCAACAGCCTGTCCTCCATATGACATCGCCCAGGCTTGCATCCGACCAGGATGCATCACTCATGGTCAGTCATGACCGAGAGGGGCCTACTACTACTGGTGTCAGATTAGGAAAAGGGGATGTACAATGAGACTTGGGTGTGCTTGTACATCAGTCACTGAAAGTAAGCATGCAGGTACAGCAGGCAGTGCAGAAAGCAAATGGCATGTTGGCCTTCATAGCGAGAGGATTTGAGTATAGGAGCAAGGAGGTTCTACTGCAGTTGTACAGGGCCCTGGTGAGACCACACCTGCAGAATTATGTGCAGTTTTGGTATAATTTGAGGAAGGAAATTCTTGCTATTGAGGGAGTGCAGCGTAAGTTCACCGGGTTAATTCCCGGGATGGCGGGACTGACATATGATGAAAAAATTGGAGGACTGGGCTTGTATTCACTGGAATTTAGAAGGATGATAGGGGATCTTATAGAAACAGATACAATCTTTAAAGGATTGGACATACTAGATGCCGGAAAAATGGTCCCGATGTTGGGGGTGTCCAGAACCAGGGGTCACAGTTTAAGAATAAGGGTTAGGCCATTTAGGACTGAGATGAGGAAAAACTTTTTGACCCAGAGTTGTGAATCTGTGGAATTCTCTGCCACAGAAGGCAGTGGAGGCCAATTCACTGGATGTTTTCAAGAGAGAGTTAGATATAGCTCTTAGGGCTAACGGAATCAAGGGATATGGGGAAAAAGCAGAAACGGGATACTGATTTTGCATGATCAGCCATGATCATATTGAATGGCTCGAAGGGCTGAATGGCCTACTCCTATTCCTATTTTCTATGTTTTTATTATTTGTGTCAATAAACTGTTGTAGGTAGAGCATCTGAGAATTGATTCTTAACTTTGTTTTACCGTGTCTATAGGTGGCAGACTTTTTGCATCTATTCCCTTGTCTTTCCCATTATGAAATATGCATCGACAAAGGAACCTTTGATGCCATAAGTCTCGGTTTTGACCATCCAGGTGAAAAACTAAGAAGTTATCGCCAATCGTTGCTTAATGTTCTGAAGAATGGAGGACTGTATGTTATAACATCTTGTAACTGGACTAAACAAGAACTTGTCAATCATTTCAATGAAGGTAAATTATATCTTTGTTGATATTGCTGTTTCATATGACTAGTTTTAACGTTTCCAAAGTGCGTCTGGAAATGTAGGGCAGCAGGAACTTTGGCTGCAGAAGTACATTTTATCCGTCTGACATTTTATCTTTTTTGCTGTGCACCATTTTCAACAACAGCAATTATTTCTAAAACAGTGAGGTGCATCACAGGAGTGTAATCAAACCAAGTTTGACACTATTTTGGGACAAAGGATGAAAAATCTTTTTTTTTAAGTCAGTTTTGGGATCAGGTGTTGCTGGCAAGTCTAGGAGTTGTTGTCCATCCCTATTTGTCTTGAAAAATCTGGTGAACAGTTTCCTTGAACCATTCCAGTACTTCCGATGAAGGTCGGTCCACGGGGCTGCTGCGAAGGGAATTCCTGAATTTGGTTCCAGGATTTGTCATATGAATCCATGTTAGGATGGGGTAGGACTTGGAGAGGAGCCTGCTTGGTTCCATGCACTACTGCTGGTGTCTTTCCTGCTGGTACACAAAAATGCTGGAGAAACTCAACGGGTGCAGCAGCATCTATGGAGCGAAGGAAATAGGCAACGTTTCGGCCCGAAAAGTTGCCTATTTCCTTCGCTCCATAGATGCTGCTGCGCCCGCTGAGTTTCTCCAGCATTTTTGTGTACCTTCCATTTTCCAGCATCTGCAGTTCCTTCTTAAACTCTTTCCTGCTGGTAGTGGCCACAGATCTGGGAGGTGTTATTGGAGCAATGTAGGTGAGTAACTGCAGTGCTTAGTGCATACCATCTGCACAATGTCCACTGTGCATCATTGTGGTAAACTAGGAGGATGAGGGGTGATCTTATAGAAGTGTATGAGGTAATGAGAGGATTAGACAGGGTGAATGCACGGAGTCTTTCACCCAGAGTAGGGGAAATCAAGAACCATAGGACATGGGTTTAAAATGAGGGGGGGGGGGGATAGATTAATCAGGAACCCAAGGGGCAACCTTTTTACACAACGGGTGGTAGGTATATAGAATTAATTGTAGAGGAAGTAGTTGAAGCAATGTTTAAGAAACATTTGGACAGGTACATGGATAGGAAAGGTTTGGAGGGATATGGACGAAACGTAGGCATGTAGGACAAGTGTAGATGGGACAAGTTGGTCGGCGTGGGCAATTTGGGCTGATGGGCCTGCTTCCACACTGTATGACTGTCTGAAAATTTGGAGTGATGGATAGGAATAGGACCACTTTATTGTCACATGTGACCAGGCACAGTGAGATTCTTTGCTTGCGTACACAATGTATACAAATACATTGTATAGTAACAATGACATAGTAGCAATCAAGTGTGTGTTTTGTGTAGTTTAGTGATAAAACATGGAAACGGGCTCTTCGGCCCACGGAGTCCATGCCAAGTCCATGGTAGTGCAAGGTCCGTAGTGTTCCGTTGCCCTGGTAAGATTAGGGTTGTGTTGGCCAATTCATGAATTTGGCAGTTCTAGGAAAGTAGCTATTCCTGAACCTGGTGATTTGCAACTTTGGGATTCTGTACTTTCTGCCTGACAGCAGAAGAGGGACTTACCCAGATGATGTGGATCCTTGATGATAGATGCACCCTTCTTGAGGCAGCCCCTCACGTCAATGCTTTCTATGGTGGGATGTTTTGCTGTGCTTGTGATGGGTCAGATTGAGTCCACCGCTTTCTGCAGCCTCTTGTATTCTTACGCATTCCTGTTGAACGTCCATATCTTGCAATCAGCTTAGTCCAGACCATTTCAAAGTCGCTTCAATATAATTTATTTTTTCCTCATAACATAAGCAGAGGCCATTCAGCCCATCAAGCTTATGCCTGTTCTCAGAAGCAGTGTGGCAGCAGCGCTATCGGCATGGCCACTGTGACTGTATGTAGTGGAGATGTATGTTTTGGAGAGTTGCTGTGACTTTCATGGGAGTGTAATCATCTGTAATATAGCAGCCATGTGTCGTGACAGTAAAATGCTCTATCTATTTGTTTTGTTGCAGGGTTTGAGTTGCTGGAGGAACTGCCAACATCTAGATTCCATTTTGGAGGGACAACTGGAAATACCGTAACAGTGCTAGTTTTCAAACGGAAAGAATAGGTTTGGCTGGCAGCAGGTCACATCCATCTCCTGGTGTCTTCCCAGAACTGAAAGTACTCAACCTGATCCCAATTAGTCCCCTGAGATTTACATTTATACGTGGTGCACAGTGAACATGTGAAATGATTGTTTTCCTGCTGATGTCATCTTTCTACAAAGTCTGATGTTGCAACAGAAACAAAACACTAAAATGCTTGGTGTCATATTTTATGTCAACAAACAGCGTCACCTTTTCTTAGCCCACCAATGCCTGATGCAGAGCACAGTAATGGCCTCTTGTGGTGCAATACTATAAATACATAAATCTGTGACCATGTTAATCCTGGAGAGGGTGCCAGAATTGAATGTGAAGATTACAGTTCGGCCACTTATTCAAAGAAGACCATGACCGTGGTTTTGTCTGGTCTTATACCATCTTGTAAATCCTGTCTGGTCTATGTTAAACGACCCACAGAAGCTTGCATTGATGGATGGTGCATATCAGAGGGATTATAGAAAATGTGAAAGATATACATTTTTATTATGCAAGTTAAGGATATTAGCTAATGTTATTGTTTGTGATGTTTGCCCACTTAAAATTTTTAAATTGGCATGTAAATATACCTCGGCAAAGATGGACTCGAGCATAATGTTCAGTATACTTGGCAAACATGACTATTTTTAAAATAAAATTGCGAGATTAATGTATAAAACATTGATTTTGCATTTGGGAAGCCAGAAATGTATTTTGAAAGTAATAATTTATAAAATGAAAAGATTGGATTGTAGTTTTGTTTTTTACAATGTTTGACTATTGAGTGACTATTCTAATCCACTTAAGTGGCATGAAATACTATACATAAGATTAGATTGTTGTGATTTAATTTAATATTTGAGACATGAGTAGATGGAAAAGTCCAATAAAACTCTTCCTTTCGTTCAGTAAGTCTTTTAAGAAATTTTTTTTGCAGTTTCTTCTAAACTTTGAAATTGTTTACATGTTGGAAGAAATCTTGAATTGGAAATTGTCTGGAATAAAAATACAGGAAATATGGCTGTATGAAATAATATGCTCAATTACTTTTTTTCTATATTAAGGGGGAATTTGTATGTTTTCTTTCTTTTCGGTAGTTTTCTGATTTCATTTTTTCTTATTTGAACTTTTTTCTTCCGTCTGTTTTGTGATTTTGTTTTGTGATGAGGGAGTACCATGAAGGTAGATTTATGGAATGGCCGGTTTGTCAAATGAGGAGAGAATAATCAGGCCAAGTCTCTAAGCACTTGTGTTTTGAAGAAAAAGATCCCATTGAAACCAACAACATTCTTCTTAGGCTTTGGATACGGGAGTGTATCTAAACTAGAGCTCGCAAACTCAACATAAAAGGTTGGCCATTCAGGACTGAGATGAAGCCTTTTCTCGGAAAGGGTACTGTAACTTTGGAACTCTCTACCCATGTATGCTGTGAAAGCTTGGTCATTGAGTAGATCCAAGAAAGAAGTTAGTAGATATTTGGATATTAAGAAATAACATGTTACAAAGTTAGTGCAGGAAAATGGTGCTGCTGAAAGATCAGTCTAGTCACATTAAAAGATGGAGCGTACAGAATTACAGTCATTGCATAATCCACTTCTATTTCTTAAATTCCTAAAGGTTTACATATTAGAAAAACAGAACTTGGCAATGGATTTAGATTAAGCTTTTGGGCCATGTAATAATTTGAGCAGTTATCATTATTGAAACGTACAAGGAAAATGGCCAATGATTGTAAGCACTGGAAAGCATTGGGCTTCATTGTTACAGAGAATAATTGGCAGCGAAAGACATGGATTGTGGAATAGCAGGAACAAAGGAGTCTGCGAGAAGGAGCAAGGCAGTGCGGTAGATCAAGAATCATTGGTTGGAGAAAGTCAATGGTGTAAGAGGAGAATGAATGGGAAGAGTGCACGTGGTGTGACTTTGCTTTTGGGATGTTGACCATTTTGCAGTCAGAATGAAAGTGGGAGCAATGAAATTTGGGACATTAAGCAGGATCTGCAAAAGTTATAATAAATGACAACAGCAAGCACTTAAATATAATGAAGCTTCAGTTCCTGCAGCAGGAAGTGTTTCAGGCACTGAGAAGATACCCTCGTTCAAGAAGCCAGAGTGTAGTTGTGGCCTATATGCGAGTCTAAAGCAGAGTCCACACAAAGATCACAAGATTAATCCAGCCAACAGAATAGACTTCAGGAAAAGCCAGAAAAAACTGTCATACTTGTTTGTTCAGGGTGAAGTACATCATACGGAATACATTACTTTAAATGCCAGTAAGAATGGTGTCATTAATCTGTGTAATTGTATAGTTCCCAGATTTTTCCAACCATCCACACCTAGTGCACTGCTAAATGATTTCCTCCCAAACTATTTTCTTTGCCCCAGAGTAACTACGTTTGTCATGCACCTATAAATGTGTTCTTTTAATTTCCTTAGAAACTACTCTCACAGTGCACAATGCTGTTGGCAAGTGTGAAGTTACATAGTGGTGGAAAGTCAGAAAAAAACAAAGTCACCTTGGCTGAATTCATTGTATATGTAAAACATGAGTTTAAGTTGTTCAAACTTTACGGACTGAGACCTTTTAACCTTTTTTGTGTGATGTTGATTCGCCCTAAAGTAAGGGCAGCCACAGGAGCTTCTAATTGCAGCTTCTTTGTTTGAATATTTTCAAAATTGTTGCACCAAAAAGTTCCGGTAACTTACTCAACACTTTGTTATTTTTTAGGCCTGTTCTTTATCCTCATTTCCTACGGTGGATATAATGAGAATTTAAAAGCAGTGATTTGTGAAGTAACGTGTTTTCAATTATTTCTGTACAGTGCTGTAAACAGGGTGATTTGTGGAAATGAGTAGCCCTGGGGTGATGGTTTGAGGTAAAGGAGAATTATTTTCCTTCATCCTGCTGGCTCTGCAGTGAACAATTCTGCTTTCTGACGATACATTGAAATGCTGGAGGAGACAAAGACAGCCTCTATGAGGCCTCCTCCACGAGTAGCTTACAGGCTCGTAAGCCCACAAAGCGAAACCAATGTCTTTACCGCGGCTACACCAGTACATTGATGACCCCATGGACGTCCCTGGCCAGGACCTGCCCCGAAAGCAGTGGACAACCCTCAACCGCTTGAGGACAGGCGTCGGACGTTATGGAGTAGTGATGAAGAGGTGGGGCCTCGTGGACAGCGCCTCCTGCGAGTGTGGGGACCAACACAGACAGTGGAGCACATCGTCACCAGTTGCCCCAAACACCGGCCACCGAATGGTGAACGAGGTCTGATTGACCTGGACGATGACACGTTGGCTTGGCTCGCCTCAACGGAGCTGCAGGTCTAAAAGACATACGATAGAGCAAGAATTGAAATGCTGAAAGTACTTTATTCTAGCTGTCGCAAAGTAACTTCAATTCCATCCCATTCTTTCTGGTTTGGAGGTTAATTGGCTTGGTTTAAATGCAAATTGTCCGCAGTGTGTGTGGGATACCATTAATGTGCGAGGGTCGCTGGTTGGCGCGGACTCAGTGGGCCGAAGGGCCTGTGTGACTCGGTGGGCCGAAGGGCCTGTGTGACTCGGTGGGCCGAAGGGCCTGTTTCCACGATGTATCTCTAAACTAAACTAAACTGCTGCTGTCTCTATTATCATATTATTTCTATTACTTTCTTTTGTGTTCTGCCCTGCAAACCCTTCACACACATAATATGGTCACCATCTCACTTATTCTGGCTTCCTCTGCTGCAGTGATAATCATCCATTCCTTTACCTTTGTATCATTCCTTGCTGTTCACTCCTTTGTTAAGCTACTTTTGGGACCTTCAAATATCGCATGTCGGCCTTCTAGAGATTTTTTTTATCATTTCTCATTTGCCTTGTTACATCTCTTTCTGTTAGGAAAAGCCTTTCCTCGACTGCCCTTTCAATCTTTAACACCCCTTATTTTTTTCATGTGCCATTTAATGTCTGCTTTTTCTAGTTAACTAGTTACTAGTTTAGTTTACTAGTTACATCCTCGCAAAGCCAAGGGTCCCAATGGTGTCATCCCGAGGGTACTTGGGACGACGTGTGCCAGCCAGTTACACAGAGTACTCCAGCATATCTTCAACCTGAGCCTGAGCCTGGAGAGGATTCTTGTGAAGTGGAAGACATCATGCCTGGTTCCTGTACCAAAGAGGACTCGCCCCAGCTCTGCCAATGACTACAGACCGGCGGCGCTGACTTCACGCATCATGAAGTCGCTGAAGAGGCTGGTGCTCACTCACGTGCGAACGCGGATTAAACCCTACCTGGACCCCCTGCAGTTCGCTTCCCTTCTCAAAAATAGGGGTTGAGGATGCCATCATCCACCTGCTCTATTGTTCCTATGCTCACCTGGATAAGCCGGGAAGCTTTGTGAGAGTCACGTTTTTTTACTTCTCAAGTGCTTTTAACACCGTCCGGCCTGCACTGCCAGGGGGCAAACTGATGAAGGTGCGGGTGGATGCTGACCAGCAATGATTCAGAACGAGACCCTTCTTCAGTATGAAGAAGGGTCTCGATCTGAGACATCACCCATACCTTCTCTCCAGAGATGCTGCCTGTCCAGCTGAGTTACTCCAGCTTTTTGTGTCTATCTTCCCTCGTATCATGTCCTTCTCCACATTGAAAAGATGTCTCTTAAAATATTCATTTCTGGTCAGTATGTATTTCATTTCTGGAGATGGACATGGATATGAGGGAACTTGGGCAAGTTAATAATGAAGTCTCGAAGAAAGTGGATATTACGCAAGAGGAGATGCTGAAGGAAGATAAATCCCCAGAACTTGATGAAATATCTCATAGAACATTGGGAAGCTCGGGAGAAATTGCGGAGACACTGGCAGAGATATTTGTACGATTTGATAGGTGTCGAAAAACTGGAAGGGGGCTAATGTACTTCTGTTTAGGAAAGTCCACAATGAGAAGCCAGGGAGCTACAGACCAGTGAATCTTACATCAGTGGTGGGTAAGTTATAGGAGAGGATTCTGAGAGACAGGATCTACCAGCATTTTCAAAGCAAAATGAGACGGGGACTAGAGAAACCAGGTATCTTCTACCTGCAGCCCGAGGAGGTTAAGAGGGGACATGTTTGAAGTACATACAACTAGGATAGGTGTAATGAGGATAGACTGCTGAAGCTTCCCCATATCAGAGGTAGACACAACCAGAGGACATACTGTAGATTTAGGGTAAGGGCTAGAAGATTTAGAGGGAATCTGAGGAGGATCTTCATCACCCAGAGAGCGGCAAGTTCCTGGAATGCACTTGAGGAGAGAGTGGTTGAAGCAGGCTCACTGATGAAATTTAAGCAGTGTCTAGATGTGCACGAACACTATAGAACATATGCTGGGAAATAGTATTAATATGGAAGAAGGCTCACTGATTGGTGTGGACACGTTGGGCTGAACGGCCTGCTCCCATGATAAACACATTCATGATTCTACAGCACCACTTTTCTAGTTGTTTTAACTGGTCTCCATTACATAGTGTTACTTCTTGGAAATCCATCTTTCGAGTACAGACTCATATGCTTAACTATTGTCACTGAACGAGCAAATGTGGCATCCTTTGAAATATGTTCCATTTCTACAAGTAGTCTGCGTTCTTAGCACACTCTGAGGTCAGGCTGGTAACCTGTTTGTTCCCAATGCGGCTTTCTTTCTTTCTCCAGTATCTTTTGATTGTTGGCACTCACTTTGCAATATCGTAAATTGAATAGCAGTGAACCACTAAAACTTGTAGACCACAACCAAGCCTCCCGTTACAGTACAAACGAAACAAAATACTTTTATAAGTGATGAACCTTTCCGATAAGGACCATTTTATTGAAGTCCATACGTTTCTAATAATGAAAGTTAATAACAGATCGTTTGTTGTTCAGTCAGTCAACACATGCTTTTGTAGTCATTACATGCCTAAAGCAGTTACCAGCAAAAAGAGAGGCACTTGGTATCTTACTCATAGGGAATTAAACTGTAATTGCTAAATTGAATTTGTCTTTAATTGTATTTTATACTTTGCTATTCCAGAAGTTTCTACCTAAAAGCAGAACGGTGGAACCACCGGATGCTATATTTTTGGTAAGAGATGTGACTGAAAAAGTGTGTGTCTGAGATGTATTTAATTATTCCCAATATATTTCAGGGTCTGTACTTTGCAGATGAAGAATATGTATTTATCTTAAATGAATTTATGCAAAAGTGAGTGATGTTTAGGAGAGGGTGTACAGACAAATACTGATATCTCTGGATGATAAAAAATCACAAATGTTTAAGTGAATGCTTTGGCAAATGCAAGCCACTATGAAAATCTATTGTTAATATTCCTTCTGGCATGATCTATGGTTATTGTAAAAGTACATCATGCCTTGCAGAGTGCAATGAGAGAATGTACCAAATTAGATAAGAGAGTAATGTATTTTTTAACAGCCTTGAGTTACAGGGATTGTTTTCCAGGCAGCTGTCCTGTTGCTCATCCACTTCAGTAGATTGTGGAACCTAACAGTCAACTCTAATGCCATCTACCTTTGTTCAGTTTCCCCTTGATAACATTTAATCAGGGATACAGCATGGAAACTGGCCCTTCGGCCCACAGAGTCCATGCCAGCCATTGACACCCGTTCATACTAGTTCTCTGTTATCCCACTTTGTCATCCACTTCCTACTTGCGAGGGGCAATTTTCAGAGGCCGATTAATCCTGCAAAGAATAATAATTTCAATGGAAATATGTCACAGCATAACGTTGCATAAACAGAGTAACAAAATAATAATTTATTTGACCAATTATGAGACATGAGACTCAAAGCTATGTTATCAAGAATCTACAGTCTGTCAACTCAGTAAACATTTTAAAATAGCTTCTCTCAAACTGAATTATTGGGGAAATTAACTGTTAATTTTATTTCTCAATGGTTTAATGGTCCTTTATTGTCACGTGTACCGAGGTACAGTGAAATTTGATTTACCATATAATTATACCAAAAATTCAACAATATACAAAAACGACATAAATATTAAACATAAACAGCCACCACAACGGCATGTGAGAATCCTTAGGTCACACAGTATAAGCGGAGACCCACAGCCATCAGTTCAATGTCCGGGCCACACACACGCTCCTTTACCATGATGTGACCAGGGTTGTACCGACCGCTGTCACTCTCTCTGCACACCCTGTCCGCCCGAACAGTCAGAAAGCCGTCCACGCTCGCACTAGACTCCACGATGTCCTCATGGCGCCATGTCCCTGCAAACACCGAGATCACTGCACTCACTCCGAGTCCTCATCAGCGCAGGCAGCACGTCCATCTTGTTTTTTGGTGACCTCACATTCCCCACTGTGATGGAAGGCAAATAACTTGTACCTTCTTCCTTCTTCCCCCCCGCGGTCAGAGCGATCGAAACATCCGCAGTCGGGGCAATGGAAGCTCCCGTAGTCAGCGATCTAAGCCTTGCATCAGGGCCATCGAGCCTCCCGCGATCAGGGCGGTCGAAGCTCCTGTGGTTGGAGCTCCTGAAGTCGATCCCTAACAAAGGAGCCGCCAGCTCCACGATGTTAGGCTGCAGTGTGGATGGAGATACGATACGATACGGTAAAAGTTGCATCTGGGTCGAGGGGAGAGATGAACAAAGTTCCCCCCACCCCAAAAAATAATACTAAACTAAAGATACACTAAAACATACAAATAAAACAGACTAAAAACTACAAAAGAAGAAAGGGACAAGACAGGCTGTTTGCGAGGCTGCCACTTACGGCGCCACCCAGTGGTTCGTGCGTGTTTCTGTGTTGCGGGCTACGCAAAGAAGGCAGCATCATTAAATTAATGGAATGTGGGTTTTTTTTGACTGAACAGTTTAGCCAATGTTAGAGAGAGAAGCAGCAGTGATGGACTAGTTGGAATTTGTCCACGGAAGCAGTGTGGAAAAGGTGACCGTGTATTGGAGACCACTTATACCTTACTATTTTCCCTTTCCATTGATTTGAACATGCTGCTACTGAAGACCAATCCCACTCTCAAAGCTGCTAAAAAACAGTTCAATTTATGTGAGAAAAGAACAAACCATAGATTTAGAATTGCATGTTGTGTTATCATTCACGCAGCTTTTGAATAAGTGTTTCACTTCCTGGACGAACTACTACTATTGTATCGGCGTTAAAAGATTTCAAGCAGACTCTTGATCACTGCGTTGAGTGAAGCACTATCTCTGATCCATATTCTAGGCATATGAATCAAGAAATTTAGTCTGGTGAATGGAAAATATCCTCCAATTGCACTTTCCCTATCTTGCTCCAGACTCTATTATTCCACATCGTTACAACTCCCCATATCATATGGTTCATCTGATTAATTAAACCCTTAAAACTCTTCCAGTGCATTAGGTATTACATCAATTTGACTAGTCAACAAATGGTTATGGCCACAGAAGGAGCATTCACATTAATATCATACCATACCATTAATCAAGGAAAGAGTCTATAGGAGCAAAGTATGACTGCTTCTAATCACAGAGAGTAAGCAAATAATCAGCTGCTAGAATGCAAAATCACAATTGGCATATTTTAGCCAATAGCCAAAGAAATAGCCAATCTTTACATCCCCAAAAGTGCAGTTTTAATCTGACAATATATACAACAAGAGTGTAAGATAGTTAAAATGTTTGCAATTGCAATTTTGATGTACTGAATTCACCAGTGGCTTTCAAACCTCAGTGAGATCGGACAAACATGGGATTAGTTATACCTGGTTTCCTGACAGTCAGAAACCCAAATATTATTTCATATTTGCCCAATATGTGTAAGGATGGAGATCAACTCTATTGATAAGTAAGACTAATGGTCCTGTCCCACTTAGGCGACTTATTAGGCGACTGCAGGTGACTATGCGGTCGCCTTCATGTTTGCGGGTGGTTGCCGGGGAGTCGCCTTCATGGTCGTGAGGAGTTCCCGCATTCTGGGAACTAGTGGCGGCCTCATTATGGTCACCGCGAATTTTTCAACATGTTGAAAAATTAGCGGCGACCAGAATGAAGCCGCTATGGAGAGTAGGGAGCATTCTCGTGCCGTAGGTGCAGTGGTAGTTGGTTGCCAGGCGGTCGTAGGTTGTTGTAGGTTCTAGTAGGTTGTAGCCGATGCTGACCGGTGAATTTAATTGGCTCATTGGGAGAAAAAAAACGCAAGCAGTAGTTTTCAGAACCAAGGATAACCGACCGGTAATGTTAATGTCGCCGAGCTTCACAGCCATGTATCTCTGGGTTCTTAAAAGTTGTCTCCACTCCTTCTACCCCCTTCTTCCCCCCCCCCTCTTTTAAAGGACTTTCGTGATCCTTCCCGTACACAGTGCTTTCACCGTCTTAATTATAGCGCCAACCTTCCTGTTCATCGCGGTGTGTGTCTGTATCACATTGGCTTTGCACCGTGTGAATTTCACTCAGACAGCACTCCCCCTGCTTGCCCTGTCCCCCGCCTGCATAATGGGCTGGTGAAGGAAGCGATGTGTGCGTGTGTGTGTGTTCCACTCTGACAGTCGCCATGCCAGTCGCCGGTTTTTCAGGTGACTGCCGGTCGACTTGACAGACGCCTGAAAAATGGCCTAAGTGGGACAGGCCCATTATGAAAACACTTGGCAACAGACCAATCCATTCCAAATACTGGGACAAATGAACACAAAAGGAGAGTTACAACTGATAGGTAAAAAAGAAAAAACAACTTGATGTACTTTTGTTGCTGAATTATGTGCAGGGGAAACATTTTGTGAACAAACATGACATTTCCAACCCGTTTATTTTTAGAAGGATTTATATTGAAACAGCAGCTGAAACAACTTTAAAGTGTACTTGAAATCTCAGTGTTGGGACGTTGATTCCAAATTAGATTGTGGACAGGAAATTAAAGATAATATAAGTACCTTTTGAAGTGTTTTATTTATGACTAATGGCAAGAGATTAGTGAAACTAGGGGAGAGACACAAAAGCAAAACATGAACTTCCGAGAGACCCTAAGGAACTTGAAAATAGTTTTTTTTAATTAAATAAAATAAAGATACTTTCATAGATAACTCCAGAGAAAATCAAACTTTCCCAGATTCCTCTCTAGCCCGTAGTACCACACATTCTGTATTCTTCTTGCATTACAGTTTAACAGCCATAAATGAAAACACATTTCTGCTGGTGTAATCCAAGCAACCACTCTATAGTTGGTTAGGCAGACAAAGGATCAAGAGCAGAATAACTACCTAATGGTCAGTCAGGAGTTGTTTGGGTTGCATCAATTGTCCCCGTACAGTTTCCTTTTGATTGTCAGTGCTATGTTGCAGTGGTTCCTCTTGGGAATAACAACAAAAGAAAAAGTTGCCTAATTCTTCAGGTGATTGACAATTATCCATTGGTTTAAGTTTTCTAGTATTTGTTATCAAAAACCAGAGCAGATTAAGTGGCTTTGTCTTTCCAGTGGTGTCAGATAACTAACTACCTCCAAATCCATGAATCATTGTTACTACTCAGTATAGTGTTTCCATTTACGCTGCCTGGGCTTGAGTAAAGGTGTAGTATTGTATGGCAGGCAACACATATTGACAAGGGGTTATCTGGGCTTTTGTTAAGAGATACAGCACGGAAACAGGCCCTTCGGCCCACCGGGTCCGTGTGGACCAGCGATCCCTGCACATTAACACTATCCTACACCCACTTGGGACAATTTTTACATTTACCAAGCCAATTAACCTACAAACCTGTACGTCTTTGGAGTGTGGGAGGAAACCGAAGATCTCGGAGAAAACCCACGCAGGTCACGGGGAGAACGTGCAAACTCCATACAGACAGCACCTGTAGTCGGGATCAAACCCCGGTCTCCGGCGCTACATTCGCTGTAAGGCAGCAACTCTACCGCTCATTTTATAGTGTTGCTTCAAAGACTATGTGGAGTATTGCGTGCGGTTCTGGTCACCCCATTACAGGAAGGTTGTAGAGGAGGTTTACCTCCTCAGTAATGCCCCTGTCCCACTTAGGAAACCTGAACCGAAACTTCTGGAGACTTTGCGCCCCACCCAAGGTTTCCGTGCGGTTCCCGGAGGTTTTTGTCAGTCTCCCTACCTCACGGGAACCGCACGGAAACCTTGGGTGGGGTGCAAAGTCTCCAGAGGTTTCCGTTCAGGTTTCCTGAGTGGGACAGGGGCATTACAGGGAGAGGTTGGATAAACTTGGATTGTTTTCTCTGGAACATCTGGAGGTTGAGGGGAGACTTGATAGAAGTATATAAAATCATAGGACGCATAGATAGGGTAGACAGCCAGAACCTTTTTCCCAGGGTGGAAATATCCAACACTAGAGGGCATAGCCATAAGATGAGGGGAAGAAAGTTTAATGAAGATGCACAGGGCAAGTTTTTTTACACAGGGAGTGGTTGGGGGGGGGGGCTGGATCGCATTGCGAAGGGTGGTTGTGCGGGCTGATACGATAGAGGCATTTAAGAGGCTGACACCACCAACCTTGGCAATGCATTCCAGATGTCATGTATTCTGTTGAGTTCCAAAGTTCACTGGAAATGTATATAGTTTTAGCCCACTCTTACAATTTAACTGAGCTTGTAAAGGGATTTATCTATTGTTTGTTCTGCATTTCCCTTTAATTCCATTTCAAAATCTTGTCAACAGTTCCTCTGTCTCCACATATGTTGACATTGTCCTTTCCTGTTTTTGTGTAAATTGATTGATTTGATCTTAAAACGAATATATGTGTCTGTCTGCACACAGTAGTACATGCAGGAGATCATATTTTACACTTGAAATGATCACTCAAACCAAAGGTAATTTGTTTCTAACAAACTACAAAGCAAATGATTATCTGATTAATACATTTTTCAAATATATTGAAAATTGTGGGAGTTATCCAATTCTCAAGATATTTGGCCTTTGTTCTTTTTGTCTGTTAAAGGATATTTCACATAATTAATCTCCTCTATAAAAATGAAGCTCATCAAAGAGTTCAAACCAACAGACTTGCCATGTGATATTCCCTAAAGGAATATTATGTGTTGTAGTTGACTCTCTAAGAACTATACTTGTCTGAGCACTGAGCCACTCAACAAGTTGCACAGCTTCCATGCATGCAGGTGGACTTCCCAAACTCTCAAGCAAAGAGTGACAGAAGATGACAGACATTATTAATACAAGTAAAGGTTATTCAATAGACAATAGGTGCAGGAGTAGGCCCTTCGAGCCAGCACCGCCATTCAATGTTATCAAGGCTGATCATCCACAATCAGTACCCCGTTCTTGCCTTCTCCCCATATCCCCTGACTCCGCTATCTTTAAGAGCCCTATCAAGCTCCCTCTTGAAAGCACCCAGAGAACCGGCCTCCACTGCCCTCGGAGGCAGAGAATTCCACAGACTCACAACTCTCTGTGAAAAAGTGTTTCCTCTCTCTGTTCTAAATGCCTTATCCCTTATTCTTCAACTGTGGCCCCTGGTTCTGGACTCCCCCAACATCGGGAACATGTTTCCTGCCTCTAGCGTGTCCAAACCCTTAATAATCTTATATGTTTCAATAAGATCCACTCTCATCCTTCTAAATTTCAGAGTATACAAGCCAGGCCGCTCCATTCTCTCAGCATATGACAGTCCCGCCATCCCGGGAATTAACCTTGTGAACCTACCCTGCACTCCCTCAATAGATAACTGAAAACCTGAGAAGGAAGAGGTAAAGAGCTTTGAAAGTCAAGGTCACAATGCACATTAATCTCATAAACCTCTGAAAGGGTCTGGAGATGTTGATTGAAATCAAGTGCAGCAACAAGGTGTCCCAGCCCATCTCTGTGTACTTCCAAAAGGAAAACTCACTGCACCCTCAGTCCCAGGAGATATGATCTTGATAGAGAAAAATGGTACTGAATCAGGATATGCTTTAGAGCAGTGATTCCCAACCTGGGGCCATGGCAAATTTCAGGGGGCCACAGAAATATTTTGGGATTTAGGGGGCCACAGAAATATTTTGGGATTTAGGGGGCCACAGAAATATTTTGGGATTTAGGGGGCCACAGGTTCAATGAAGGGGCCACAGAGCTACCTAAATTTCAGTTCTAATAAATTTAAATCTATGTAGTTGAAATATTTTTGATGTTTGTGGAATAGAATAAAAGAGAATATATGTGCAATTAATAGACACTGATATTTTTATGGAAGGGATTATAATATTGAAATACTTTTTTTCCGCTATTAATGTCGGGGGGGGGGGGGCACAGAATAATTAAAAGATCCCAAGGGGGCCATGAGCTAAAAAAGGTTGGGAACCACTGCTTTAGAGCATAGAACAGAACAGCACAAGAACGGGATCTTCGGCCCACACTATTTGTGCCAAACATGATGCCAAGTTAAACTGATCTCATCTGACTGTACATGATCCCTTCCCCTCTGTTCCTTGCACTTCCATGTGTCATATGTGGAGACAGAGGAATTGTTGACAAGATTTTTGAAATGGAACTAAATGGAAATGCTGAACAAACAATAGATAACTCAGTTTAGAAGCTCTGTTAAATTGTAAGAATGGGCTAAAGTTATATACATTTCCAGTGAACAACTTTGGAAGTCAACAAAATACATGACATCCAACAAAATAATAAGAATACCGTTTGAATTGGCTAATCCTAGCGTTAGTCATATATGCTGCACGGGCTGCTATGTTTACAAACCTGAGACTAAACGACATCATTTAATGGACAGATTTTGCTATCAGTAACCTCAGGGTAACTGCATGCATATGCATGCATGGAAATGCATAAGTTGTTGTTGGTTATACAGAAGAATGACACTGTCCAACTCCTAAGTCCTTTAAAAAAAACATATGTTTTTCTGTGAGTGATTCTGACAATGAAAAACATTCAAAAACTTTTAAGAACAATATAAACAACTTAAACACCTAAAACACTTTCAATCAACTTTAAACACTTGCAGAAATGTTACATTTAATAGTCAGAATTTTCATAAAATTCTTGGAAACATAAAAAAGCTATTTTTAACCTAAATAACCAGGGCAAAAACCTTACATTTTGACAAATACTGATCTAGCAACTGATCTATGCCATTGAAATCAGCAGGAAAATATTCCTTGCATCACTTGATTAAAGTGGGATTAGTGTAAATATAGAAACATAGAAAATAGGTGCAGGAGTAGGCCATTCGGCCCTTCGAGCCAGCACCGCCATTCATTGTGATCATGGCTGATCATCCCCAATCAATAACCCGTGCCTGCCTTCTCCCCATATCCCTTGATTCCACCAGCCCCTAGAGCTCTATCTAACTCTCTCTTAAATCCATCCAGTGACTTGGCCTCCACTGCAGTCTGTGGCAGGGAATTCCACAAATTCACAACTCTCTGGGTGAAAAAGTTTTTTCTCACCTCAGACTTAAATGGCCTCCCCTTTATTCTAAGATGGTCTGGATTCATGGTGGGGGTGGGGTGAGGTGGGGATGGGGGGGGGGGGGGGGGTCCAGATTCATGGTGGGGGTAGGGTGGGTGGTGTGTGTGGAGGGGTGTTGCTGTGCCTCTTTAGAACTGTCACATCTTATCCAATGAGTTCAAACATTAACTATAGGACTTTTTGGTTAATTTCCCCTCACCCACACTGAGCACATGAGTAGAACTGTATTGGAGTGCAGCAGGTTGCCTGTAATGAACCCACATGTAAATCCTGAGATGTTAGTGATACTTGTAGATAAGTGCTAAGAGTTTTGCATCAATAACTAAATATCTGTGTGATTATATGAGTTTATCTCCTGAATATTTTATTTTAATTTTTGATATATAAAACTTTTTTTTGTTTTACGATGACTGACATCATTTAAAATTGTTCCCTGGTCTGTAAATGCTCTCTAGTCTTTGGTCCCAGTCTCAGGTTGTGGACATTGCTCGTAAGGTCAGCATTTATTACCCATTATCAGTGTAGATATTAGTAGTTTTCTTAACCTGCTTTAGTGCATAGTAAAGGATTTCCACAATACTTTCAGATGATTATAAAAAAAACTATTGTGTATTTTTAGGCCTTATGTTCATAGTGAGTGACTAAAAACTGAAAAATTATGCTTGCTTTCCAGCAGCAATAATGTAGGATGCGAACATACAGTATATATCGCCAATATGGTTGGGAACTTGGAGAAATAAAACTTAATTTCTAATGCTCCTTCTTTCTTTTCCATCTGGTTGAAGGAAGTTGTGGTTTAAGAGGCGCTGCTATGGAAGATTTGGAGAGATATTGCATTCTGCAATAGAGATATAGCATATGGAGAGATATTGCATTGCACTCTGTGGACGGTATAAACTACAATTACAGTTAGTGGATATATTGGTGAGATGCTGATTCAGCACACCATTTTGTCTTAGATGATGTGAGCTTTCCAACAGGATTCATCTTAGCCAGTGAAGAATTTCATTTCACTCCTGACTTGTGCCTTGCAGACAGCAAAGAGGCTTTGTGGATGAACCGTTCACTGGAGAGCTGCTGCAGAGGCAATGCCATATATAAAGCTAATCCAGATGAGTTTCTTGCCAATGGTGACATCCATATGAGGATCAGTTAGTATGAATGCCATTGAATGGCAAGAGACAGACAATTTGAATCCCTCTTTCTGGAAATATTAAATATCTTTGCCAGATGATTCTGCATAGGGATGTTAACTACACCTGGCATCATGTGAACATGTATTGCTTCACTACCTGTGTAATCATCAGCAAACAGACCTGCATTAGACCTTATGATGGAGACTAAGTAAAGATAATGATTCTTAATGTAAGTAAGCAAATGACATTGCTCTGAGGAAATGCTGTGGCAATGTCCGAAGGCTGAGAATATCAACCTCCATCTTCAGCCATCTTCTTTGTCCAGAAAGTGAACTTTTACAATGAACCTTATTGAGTTCTTTGGTTTGGTATTAAAGGTCCTGTCCCACTGACGTGACTTTTCAGTGACAGTCTTCGACCTTGAAGCTCGAGGGCACTCGCCTGAAAAACCTCGAGCTGGATCGACCGTCAGCGATGAAACCGTGAGCTGGGTCGACCGACTGCACACACACACAAACACGTCGCAAAGGCAGGGGCCAGGGAAAGCGGGGGAGCGCTGTCTCAAATTCAGACCCACGATGAACAGAAAGGTAAAAGACAGCTGCACAGTGTACGGTAAGTCCTTTAGAAAGCGCGGGAGGAGGGTGGGGGGGGGGGGGAGAGAGGGGAGGGGGAAGAAGGAGTGGAGACACTTTTAAGAAGCCAGATAACTTATAATAAAGTTTAACGGGCATCTTACATTAACGGTCGGTTTTCCTTGGTCCTGAAAACTCCAATGAGCCAATTAAAATACCCGGTCAGCGAAGGAGATTGTCTACGGCTGCCCTCGACGGCCTATAATTACATAGTGACCCCACTCCACTGCACTACGAGTTCAAAAGAACCATACCGACCAATTTTTCAACATGCTGAAAAATTTCCCTCGCCCAACCTGAGACCGCTAGTATGCGGGAACTTCCCTCAAGCATGAAGGAGAGTTCCAGTGATCTCATAGGACCTCCTAGGTCGACCATGCTCCGAGTTTGAGTCGAGGGCAAACTCTTCCAAACTCGCAGATTAGGTCGCCGCAGTGGGACAGCCCCTTTACTCAGAAGCTACTCTGATGTCAAAGACTGTCAACCTTGCCTTAGTTCTTAAATGCAGATTGTTTGTATTTTGTTGTGGCCCTAATAAGGAGTGAAAGCAATGATTCTGATGGAATCTAAACTGAGTATTTCTAAACAGCTAATTAGTGAGTAGGTGCCATTTACTAGCATTATGAACAGCTCCTTCTATCACCCTGCTGAACTTTGGAATAATGCTGAAATGTAGTAATTGTTGGATTTATGTACATGATGAAGCTGAGCAATTATGCACATTTATTGTTAGATGTCTGTTGTGTAACTATACTGACACAGCGGGGATAGATGACTAATTCCAGACCGCACGTCTTCATCATTACTTCCGGGATGTAAGTTAGAGGTGGCCGGAACTTTAGTTCTCATACACTAGCCTATTTCTTGATGTCGCATGGTATCAATTGAATTGGCTGAATACTGGCGATATCAATAACAGGCATCCCAGGAGAAAACTAAGAAGGCTAATCCGTTCTAACCTCCATCTGCACCTGGTTACAAACACTTCATCTTTGTGCAGAGCGTGATAATGTTTTGCCCTGTCACCTTAAAATGGTAGTCATTTAATACCAGTAAGTGCGAAGTTATTTTTGCATTCTAATAGTTTTGTCCAGTTATCATCGACTACAACATTCTTCCATGTTTTCAATATGCTGCATTTAAACCCATATAGAAATGAAAATTGTATTTTCTACATGCGAAGTTGTGGCCAAAATGGTTGAGACAAAATTTGCTGAAAAATAATATTATTAAGTGATTGTTAATTTATTATGACAAATAGTTCTTACAGCTGTTCGTAACTTTTGAAATATAGAATAGAAATTACAAATGGAACTTGCGTTCTAGCATTTAACAACTGCTTTATCATCATTTACCATTGCACTGTTATTATGGTGCAGATTTTCATATTAAAAGCTTGTAGAAAGGAATTATAGTCTAGAAAAAATAAAATATGTTGCTGACATAGGTGTGTGTAAATAGGAAAGAAAACCTGGTTCTGCAATTATCAAGTACATTTATTATTCAGCTGATATCCGATGACTTATTCTAAGAATAGTGGCTCATGAAATCTACTCAGAGCAATAGCAACTCAGATAAACAAGAGAGAGTAGGATTTAAAAAAAATACACTGACGTTTCATAACCCACTGGGCCTTCATCTGTAGTATGATGTGTCACTGATAAAAAAAAAGTGTAATTGACAGTTCTCTGAGCTATGTTTGAAGAAGTGAAACGGTTATTTAGAAAGTTTCACTATATCAGATGCTGACAACCTTGATAACTATTTACTTCTGCGCAACAACGTGGCTGTAAAGAAAACTCTTCAACAAATGGGTCAATGTTTACTGAAGACCAAACCTCTGAACAATCAATCAAGATTCAGTGTAACATAAGCATGTATCTGCACACCCCAAATATGCAGATGATGCACAATGTGTGAAGCTCCCAATTAATGAGTAGAACAATTTTAAGAGTTAAGTGTGTCATAGGCACCGACCGGGACTGGAATAAGAACATTCTTACTTGCTGCAGCTTTACGGCCATAATAAACACAACAGCACTAAATATAAATATTCAGTAACATATGTTATTCTGAGTAAACCAGAATATTCTTTTAGAAGTACTGTGCATCCATCACTTTCCATGAAAATTGTTGTTGCTTGTTAATCCTAACAATAGCAAAAGATTCAAGGGCATTTTAGTGAGTAATAAGGAGCAACCTTTTGACACTGAAATTAGATTTTGAGAAATGGCAATTCAATGTACCAGAGGCATATTCTCAATCACTATCTGAGAAGAGTGGTTCCATTTTAAATGAAATTTATCTCTCTGGTTTTTTTAAATATTTGGACATGGCACTAGCATTCGCAGCCTTAAATAAGAACATAAGAAACAGGAGAAGGAGCAAGCCATATGGCTCGGCAGCCTGCTCCATCATTCAATAGGAACATGGCTAATTTGATCTTGGCACTAGCTCCAATTGTTTTGCTTTGAAGATATTCAAGTATTTAACCTTCACAGCTCGATGGGATAGAGCATTCCTAACATTCACATCTCTCAGAGAGAAGAAATGCATTTTCACCGCAAGTGTAACCAAGCAACCCCCTTATTCTGAAATATTATCCTAGGTTCTAACTGCCCCCAAGGGAGGAAACATCCCCTCAGCATCTATTTGTCAGGCCCCCTGTCAGGGTCTTCTGGGGTCAAGCTCCCGTTCGGTGACTGGTGCATGTACGAGCTGCCATTTCAGTGTAGAAGTGATAGACTGTGACATTGTCAGAGATCATTAAGCTTCAATTTATTCCAGAGATTCTGATACAGATCCAATGGCATGCTTAAAGAAAGGAAGGAAAAATTCTGGATTAACATTTATTTTCTTAAAATCATTAAAATCTAATCATATTGATGAAGGACTTTGACCTGAAATGTTAACTTTTGTTTCTCTTCCCACAGATGTGGCCTGACCTGCTGAGTATTTGCAGCAATTTCTGTTTTCATCGAAGCTATCTGCTGAACCTTGCTTCTGGATGAATTGGCTATTGTATTTATTTGTCTGATTATCTTTCAAGGTTACTTCATTTACTATATATTGAAACATACAGGGATGCTCTGAAATCATGAATAACTATATAAATGCAAACACAGGGTATGCCTTCCAGTGGAAAGGTTCCAGTTGGAGGTCCTTGTATTTTATAAATTGCAAATAAACTTATTGCTCAACATGACCACCACTGGTCGAAATATTAGTCACTTTGTTCTCAATATAAAGGGCATATAGATTTACTTAATCTCTTCCAAAACCTCAGAATGTCCCAAAGTTCTTCATGAATAATGCAGTACTTTTGAGGAGTTGTACAAGTTAAGCTCTGATGAACAGTGGCGCAGTTGGTGGAGCTGCTGCCTCACAGCACCAGAGTCCCGGGTTAGATCCTGACCTCGGTTGCTGTCTGTGTGGAGTTTGCACATTCTCCCTGTGACTGCGTGGGTTTACTCCGGCTGCCCCGGTTTCCTCCCAGATCCCAAAGACATGCAGGTTTGATTGGCCTAGTAAAATTGCCCCTTGTGTGTCGTCAGTGGATGAGAAAGTGGGAAAACAGAGAACTATTGTGAATGTGTGATCGATGATCATCGTGGACTTGGTGGGCCAAAGGGCCTGTTTCCACACTGTATCTCTAAACCAAACAGTAATGCAATAATGATCAGACAATCTGTTTACTTGTGGAGATGTTTGAGAGGTGAGGATATCACAGAAAATGTGCATGCTTTTTTTTCAAATATTCCAATGATCTTTTTGGCTTCCAATGAGAAAGCAGAGTCTTGTCCAATATACACCACCCCCTGACCTTGGAGCTGTTCCTTAGTGCTGCACAGGTGTCCACCTTGATGTTTATGCATGGGGTCACTGATGTGTGACTTCAGCCCACTCTGTAGTTGGGAAGAGTGTTCCAGGATTCGCAACCAGTGATGATGAAGTAACAATACGTTTCCAAATCATAGTGGCGTGCAACCTGGAGGAGAACTTGCAGGTAGGTGGTGGTTTGACAAAGTCTAGAGGTGAAAAGGAGACAGATGGGTATGAGATAAGGAGAGAAGAAGAGGAGTGAATAGGTGCTCCCAGTGTGGCCTCATTTACATTGGCAAAACCCAAATGTAGACAAAGCGACCATATTGCTGAACAATTGTCCTCTGTCTGTCAAGGCCACCTGGATCTTCAGATTGTTATTTTAGCTCCCCTTCCCTGTCTTTTACCATATTTTACCAGGAAGGCTCTGCAGAGTGTAGTGAGGGGAGCAGGGAGGATCATTGGCGTCTCCCTACCCTCGGTACAAGAACTGTTCCAGAGCCGCTGCCTGAAAAAAGCACTGAGAATAGCTAAAGACAAACTGCACCTCCTCCACACACACCTGGATCTCCTGCCATCAGGCAAGAGATACCGTAGCATCAAAGCCCGGACAACCAGACTGCTAAACAGCTTCCTGCCACAGGCTGTGAGGCTGTTAAACAGTCACTCCACCTGATTCTGCTGCTTTGAACTGACAATTTAATAACTGGCACTGGCCACTGAAATCAGCTGCCCTGGACATTTTATGACTGTTTTTACTGTATTTTAATGTTGCTGTTTTTACCTGCACTTTTTAACGATACGTACTGTTTTATCAGGGACTGGATTGTTTATATTGTTTTTATTTTATGTGTGAAATGTTTAAGTTTTATGTGCGATGCTCCAGTATTCTCTGGGAAACGTCTTCTCATTTTGCACTGTACAACTGTTGCTTTGCAAGATGACAATAAAGGTTGATTGATTGATTGATTGATTGATTGATTGATTGATTGATTACCAATTTAAGTGCCTGTATAAATGTTTCTTGGGGCTCCGCATATTCCAGATAGCAACCATTCTCTGAGTAAAACTAAATTGCCCCCTAATCCCCTTTAAATATTCTTCCTCTCGCTTTACACGGATTACCTCTTGTCTTTGATACCTCTCCTGTCAGTAAAAATTGTTTTGACTGTCTGCTCTATCTACGGCCTTCACAATATTATATACCTCAATCCTACTTTATTCCGGGGAAAACAAGCCCAGCCTGTCCAATCTCTCTCCGTATTTATGGTACTACTAGTGGGATCTTGCTGTGTATTATTGGCTGCCGTGTTTCTTGCATTAAAGCACTGACTACACTTCAGAAGCATTTCATTGCCTGGAGAGTTGTTTGGGGAGTGCTAAGGTTATGCCTTTAACACAGATCTCTATTTCTCGTTTCTTGGTTCTCCTCTCTTTTGCCCACTTTGTTGTTCCTCCTCTCCGTTTCAATATATGCGCTGGCCATCTTCCCATTCCTCCAAGTGTGATCATGTTCCTTCGCTCCTGTAGCAGTGAGTCTTCTGTTGTTATTGCCAATCGCAGTGATTTTCCCTCGTCCCTGTCGTACCTCCATTGCCTTTAAACCCCATGAATACATTTCCCCATTTCATTTAAATAATCGGCGCATTTACTTTACTGTGAATGGCTCTCGTGTTCGGCGAAGTCTTATGTTAAACCCGCTTTTATAAAAGCACTTTGTTGCCATTATTGTAACACTTCCAAAGTTGTCCAGATGAGGTCTCCACATTCAGTAGACGAAGAGCAGAACTTCAACAAACCTGGAACCCTTATGGTCTGTCAGGCTCAGGAGGTAAATTAAAACCCCCTTCATGAAACACAAACCAGCGTGCACCGAGCTCCTGCTACACACTAGCCCATTCATGCACACTTCAAACTGTAGTATTTATTGTCGACGCAAGGAACTGCTTTACAAAAGAGTTGACTACAGTATTTGTAGGAAGGAACTACAGATGCTGTTTTAAACCGAAGATAGACACCTAAAGCTGGAGTAACTCGGCGGGACAGGCAGCATCTCTGGAGAGAAAGAAAGGGTGACGTTTCTGGTTGAGACCCTTCTTCAGACTGGTCTAGACACGAAACATCACCCATTCCTTCTCTCCAGAGATGCTGCCTGTCCCGCTGAGTTACTCCAGCTTTTTGTGTCTATCTTAATTACAGTATTTGTTGTATTTGCCACTTTACTTTTTTTCTGGTCGTCAGTAATTGTTGAATAAATGATTGCTTTATCTGTGCACGGTTATTTTCTGGTGTAAAAGGCTTGACAATTGCTTCTACGGGCGGGGTTGTTTCATTTAGCTGCCGATCTATTCCAGCAGTTCAATGCCCCTGCTTCTTGCAGAGTCGGGAGCTTGGGTCGTTGCGCCACCTAGCACGATCATCGCGACAGTATCGAACTCAGTCTGGGGGAAGGGGTAGTTTCCATCACCAAACATTTTTAAAAAATATATAAAGCTGACATTGTACGCTGTTTATAAAAATGAAATCATCGGCCGTTTGTACATCACGCATTGGGAATTAACTTTATTTTCCTCGCGAGTAGAAAAAGCAAGCGCACGCACAGCTTCAGAAGAAGCAGTCTGTCCAGGAAGTGACAAACCTACTTCCCTTCATTTCAGCCGATTGGCAGTAATGAGTGGACAGCTCCGCGGCAGGAAGACGGGGCAGCGGAGGGGAACGGGCCAGCGGACACTTGGCCGGAGTTAGAAGGTAGACCTGCGGACCCTGGATCCCACCAACGCGGGCTGCCCTCCCTGGGTACGTGGTCTACCAGCGGGCGAACGAGTACTGGGTGGGCTGGGGGCAGAGCCCGTGACTCTCCCTCCCCTCTATCTCCCCCTCTCCTCCATCTCCCACGCTATCCTCCCTCCCTCTCCATCCCCCTCCCCCCCACCGCCTCCCTGTCCCCCCCAACCCCCCCTCTCACTCCCCCAACCCCCCCCCCCATCTCCCTCTCCTCCCCCACACCTCCCCCCACCTCCACCACCATCTCCCTCCCACCCTCCCTCTCTCTCCCACCCTCCCTCTCTCTCCCACCCCCTCTCTCCTTCCCACCCTCTCTGTCTCCCTCCCACCCACAGCCTCTCTCCCTCTCCCTCCTTTCTCTCTCCTCCCCCCTCTCTCCCTCCCTCCTTCCCCCTCTCTCCCTCCCTCCATCCCTCTCCCTCCCTCCCTCCCACACTCCTCCCTCCCTCCCTCCCTCCCCCCGCGGTGATGCAGTGCGCGGATATGGTTACACTGTGTGTGTGAAGTGAGTCAGTGACAGTGGGGGCCGGAGTGGGAGCAGCGCTCAACAACAGCTGAAGCCCGTCCGTACACAAGGGGTGAGCGTGTCCTCAGCACAGCACCGCCGTCGGCTACTGTGAGACCAACACAGCGCCGTTGACAACCGCCTCCGAAGAAATAACGTTGGCGAAAAAAATGTATATATATTTATATTTAAAAAATATATATCTACCCATCTAATTAACCGATCCAACGCGCCGCATCCTCTTAGTCCCGAAAGGATGGATGATCCTGTGGGTATTCACTTTCCTGTGATTATATCATAATTGCAAGTCCAGCCCGTGTCCAAAGTAATATTTAAATAAATATATCCGGGACCGAGTAAAGAATGCGAGGCTTATTTACGTTCAGTAACGCCTTTTGTTCCAGAGTTTTATTGTGATTTTTGATTTTTCTTCGAGGGGATTTGTATTTCTGAGGGGGGGGGTCGTTATTGTTCGGATGAGGTATTGATGATTTTGTTTTAAAGTGGGAGCTTCAGGTTTTTCTTGGAGTGTGTGGTCGATTGCATTTAGAGCGGATTGGCATCCCGCTGGCGGGCTGAACGTGACTGCACATGGCCAGGGGTCGCTGCCCGCCCCGGGTCTGCCCTTGTAGACTCCCTCCCTCCCAGCATCTAGCGTCTGTGCTCTGGGAAACGCCAACTAACCCTCAAGCGTTTTCTGCCCAGTGTTTGTTTCTCCCGTGTCACGATTGCCACGACTCTTTTTTTAAAAAAGTTTTGTCTTTTTTTATTATTGCGGTTTTGTCTTTTTTATTATTATTAAAGACTCGCAATTCTGGTGGTATTTTAAATGACTTTTGTTCTTAGTCCCGGGAAGCAAAAGTAAAGCCTGGTAGGCAATCATGTGAACCAGTTCTGTACTCAGATGCCATCTCCCCCTACTGTGTTCACAGATCAGCACTACTTTGCTCTATATAGAGAATGGATTATGAATGTACAGCTTTGTGTTATTTGTATTTTGCAATGTATAGCATTTGCAGTTTTTCTGGAACACTAAATAATCCTCGATTTCTTCCAAACTGTAGTAATGCTGCTTGGAGCATTTCAGGGTTGATTGGGGCATGATGCCATTAGATAAAGTACAGATTATGCTCCGAGTAACCATGCTGATAAATGAAGGGAGGTGTGATTTGCTGCCAAGATTAGATAAGACTCTGGTATATTCCTCCTGCACGGGCGAGTGCCACAGTGCAGAGCTGTTCCTAGCTGGGACGATGGAATGTGTAAGGTATTCTGAGGCTTGAGATTGGTGGCACATAGAAAGCATTGTGCAGTAAGTACTCGTGCATACCTTTAGGCAGACAGCTGGCAACAGTATATGTAGCATTGTAACACTGTAACACATGATGTTGTTTCGAATAAACATTAGCTCCACTTATTTCCTTTGTTGTCGCACACCATTGACCGTGCATATCACCAACTCCTTGCTGTTTTTAAGTTCTGTTTTCCACAGGACAGCAGGGCTTATTACTTTGATTTTTCATACATTTCATTTCAGGAGAATAAGAGTAAAAATGTCTCCATGCATTTAATGTATCTTAAGTTAATTGATACATTTAATTGAAAAAAACAGTTGAAAGAGTTCAACCCTGTTAAGGTGGGCTGAAGGATCTAGAATATCAGAATTTTTAAAAATCAAAGTGTGAATCTTTTATTCATCTGTTGCTACTTAACTCTCTGACAGTAATCCCTATTTAGCCAAAATTAACTTGTATCCATGTTAGACAAAAATGCTGGAGAAACTCAGCGGGTGCGGCAGCATCTATGGAGCAAAGGAAATAGGCAACGTTTTGGGCCAGAACCCTTCTTCAGACTGATGTGAGGGTGGGGAGGGGGTGAAGAAGAAAGGAAGAGGTGGAGCCAGTGGGCTGAGGGAGAGCTGAGAAGGGGAGGAGAAAGTAAGGACTACTTAAAATTAGAGAAGTCAATGTTCATATCGCTGGGGTGCAGACTGTAATCATGTAACATCTTTGCATCTTCATAATGGGTTTCCTTTTGAAGTGTAGACATGTTTGAGGGTTTAAAAAGGTATTGTGTTGTTTGGGGAAGTAATGCTAGCCAGGACTGTTGGTTATCTTCTTGGATTTAATGGAGAGTGAATGCCATTTAATAACATGTAGTACTCCCACAAAGCCACCCTGGAATGTGACTTGATTATCTACTCAATTATGTTTTAGTTTTATTTGAACTGAAAACCCCTGATGTGGGGACAAGAATGTTACCAAATGCTTCCAACTGAGCAATTTGATACATTGTTTTGTGGTAGCAGCAGCTGTTGTATAGCAACCTTTGAAGCAGCAAACTATTCCACAAGAGATTCATGAAACGTTTATACAAAATAAAGTTTCATGTAGGTAGTGCCTTCATAAACCTGAGATGTCCCACTCATTTAGACAATGAAAACATTTCTCAAGCATACTTGATGTTGTAATACTATCGACTTTACTTTCCCATATCATACAAATACTGAAGAAATTACATGATAGACCCTCATTTTGAGAATTGATAAATTTGATTAGTTTATTGGGGGGAAAAAAAACTATGGCCCTCGAAATCTTTTGATATAGAGAGAATACCTTTGTTTCCCATCATGTCAAGAGATTACACATCTGATTAGAGCAGATATCTTTTGGAATTGTTGAAGGAAGAATTTGATTTATTTTGTTTTGGAACAATGAATAGCTTTAACTTGTGAGACATACTGCTTTGTAACTATAGAACTTTTTAATCCAAAATTTATGGAATTTCCATTTGGAATGGGAAGAATAAAATATTTTTAAAATTCCAGAAAGTGCTGGAGTAACTCAATGGGTCAGGCAGCATCTCTGGAGAACAAGGGTAGGTGACATTTTGGGTCGGGACCCTTCTTCCGACTGATTGCGGCATTAGGGAGGGGGGGGGGGGGGAAATCTGGAAGAGAGGAGGGCGAGTAGAAGGCCTGATGAGTGATAAATGGATATGGGTGCTGGGGGTTTTGATAGGCAGATGGCATAAAAAAGACACAGTGCTGGAGTAAGTGGGTCAGGTCTGGACACTCCAGACTAATGAAGCAGACCTCATATCAATTAACTTTTTTTCTACAATGTAACATTATTTTGAAATGCACATTGGTACAATTTTTCACTTAAATAACAAACAAATTTAAGCTTAGTCTTGAAAGTTCCTTATTTATTGTGGAATAACAGCAGCAAATCTTTTTAATAGGTAAAGAAGGGAAAACTTCTTTACTCTATTACAATATCTTTCAAATTGCTCTTGGGAGGGGTAGTCACCATTCTTTCCAAATACCTTCAAACTAGACATTTTAAACATTTCTAAATGGCATCCATGGTAATGTATCAGTTTAAGGAATGCAGGGACAAGTGTTTCAGCTAAAGGCAATGAGACTGTTGTGCGCTCTTTTCGTATCGTAAGCATTCAGGCACATTTTAACAACCCTTTTTATCTGTACCTTTGCCAACATACTGAGTTAAACAGCCTCTCACCAGTTTCATCAGAGTTGGTATGTGCCACCCACAGATCTGACCTTGTTGATGATGACTGCGCTGTCATGAAGGGCAAGATTAGCATCTGCTGCATAAGGTGTTTAAAGTACTTGGCAAGCAACATTTAGGTCAATTCTTCATCTCGTTTGTAGATTACTGGCAAGTTATGGTGTGCACCTTATTCCCAGAGAAAATAAGTAAATAAATAAACTAATATGGCATTTTGAAAATACTTGTTTTAATATCCATAAACACCACTCTTGTTCATCCTTGCACATGTTGAAATAGATAATGCTAGAAATACTCAGTGGGTCAGGCGGTTTGATGTGCCTTTGACCTACAGAGGTAGATCGTCTTATTGAGTCCACATCACAAGACTAGAAATTGTTCAGCCAGAGCTTAACACACTTCTCAGCATCTGCATACATTGGCGTGTTGTGCTTCTTGTGCATAGAGGTGGAAAGATTGGTGGAACAGGGCCGGGACATGAACGTTCTTTCCTTGACCCCACAGAGGTAGATGGGAAGTCAGGACCGTACTCTAGCTGGCCAGAGGATGGTTCAGTTGCCTGATAACAGCTGGGAAGAAATTGTCCCTGAATTTGGAGGCGTGCGGTTTCAAACCTCTGAACCTCTTGCTTGATGGGAGAGGGGAGAAGAAAGAGTGATCTGGGTGAGACCGGTCCTTGCTAATGCTGGTGGCTTTGCTGAGGCAGTGTAAGTGTAGATGGAGTCAATGGAAGGCAGTTTGGTTTGTGTGATGGTCTGGGCTATGTCCACAACTCTCTTATTCTTCAAATTGTTAAGCAGCAATACATATCAGAAGAAAGGGAAAAGAAGAAAATTTGAAAAATTGGTAATTTCACAGCATCTGGAATAATATTCAGCAAGTTAGAACCAGCTTTCAAAGTCGAGTGACAGTATACATCCAGAAACAACAACCAATGCAACTATTGCCAATTCTTTTTCAAACATTTGTAGTCCCATGTAAGTTAGCAGCAATGTTTCATTTTTATGGAGATTGTCTATTTAAGAGTGTCTATTTCCTGAGGGTGTTGAATGGCAGGAAGTGTAGTTATATATATTCTAATCCCGTTTGCATTACATATCAATGAAGTAACCATATATTTGGCAGATTCAAGTTATTTATCCGCACATGCTTTTTAATCACCTCAGAGCTTCCAAATGTAACAATGACTTCAATTGTGATTTATATTTAAACTGCGTGTTTGGCAGATTCTTGTCTTCATAACAAATGTGGCACTGAAACAAATATTGGGTATTATTGGTTATTGTGTTATTTTGGAATTCCTTATCTGACAATGACATAAGGTGAGTTCATAGTCGCCATTGTAAACATTAATCTGGATTAGTTTCAGGATATTAATAGCAACATTTGTGGAAACACCAGTATGACAGGATAACTGAACTTGATGGATTTGATTGGTCCAAGAACACCAGGCCTCCTACACTACTGGTAAATCCTATCTGTAAATGTAGTGCGTGATTAAAAATACGTTGCAATACGTGACACGTTGCAATTATTGTAAGCCAGTCTTCCGATGGTATGTCTTATTCCCTTGATTATTATAACTTCTGTACTGTTTCATTTTGTTTTGCTGATTTTTTTTTTTCCCTTTCTAGTTTTGTGAACCAGAACCCCACCCTCTTGTTTTCACCATGATCCCCTCAGATCAACCTCATGGTCATCTTCTACATCATAAGCACAAGTGCAAAACACATTTTGTAATGAAATAGAAACAGGGAGTGAATTGCCTTATTTGGCTTCATAAATCTGGAGGGTTAATTGTCCATCAATCTTATCAGTTGCTGAATCAATTAAATAACTGCAGGGTATTGCAGATACCCTTTCTTCTCTGAGTTTGATTTTTAGTCTGCCAGTAACATAAAAGACAATTTGAGCCACATTTTGTCAATGTGCAGTTTTCAGAAAGAAGGATTATTGATTTGAGCTGCAATTAGTATTGAGAAATGATTTATAGCTGATTTACCAGAAAACTGACATGCAATACATTCTATAAATCTGCAAGGGTGGAATGTATCTGATATACAGAAATCGTTTAAGTTTTGTAGCAGTTTTAATGGAAAATGTTTTGGGTTTTTTTGTGAGCTTTAGAGCTCTTTCACGAGTGAGGTTTATTTGAAGTAAAATCTCCATTACCGGTGCAATCAGGTGGAGCAGGAGTGAAAGTTGTGTTTGTTCTCAGAGAGCCCGTGGTTGATTAAAGTAGTAACTTGAGATTTGCTATTTTGTGGGATCTGTGTTTTTATGCTACAAATAACACGAGTTGCTGGTCATCATTTCAGAACAGTCTGTCAGTGAGAAATTTATTTCAGAGCCATGTGGCCCCTAGGTGAAAACAATGAGCAAGGAACTGAGGCAAGGAGGACAATGAAGAGTTTTGTACTGCCACTTTTAGTTTGCCAGCTACAAAAGATAAGAACTGAAGGAAAGCAAAAGTAATTGGCCTTTAGTCTCATATAATGCTGTTTTGCAAATGGAAAATCTTCAGGCTTAATTGTTTTGTAACAAATTCAGCGATAAATATAAAAAGGCCACATTTTACAGGAGTGGATAATGTCACATTGCAAAGATTTTGAATGCGCCGGTCTTAAGGATCAGAGCCATCCATTGTGAACTGTTTCGCAAAAAACTCACTGTCTTCTTTGTACACAGTCACGACTTGTTGACTTGACTGGTATCACAGATCTACTACTTAGTAATTACTTTTAATAATTTTGATTTTATTAAAACGTAACATTATTAAAACCACAGCAACAGTAAACATCTGCAGCAGCCATTGTGGTCGTACAGAGTATTCTGAGATTTCCTAGAATTGAGCCAGTCTGATATAAAAGTGAAGGAACATTTTAAGGAAGGATAAGGCCTAGACCTAGGCCACAAACATATTTCTGTCCGCAAACATATTGCTTCCAGCCTCTGAATTGCTCTCATTGAACCTTATTCTACATTTATGCTGTGTTATTTCATTTATAGGTTGTTTTGTATTGCATTGTATTGTATTCAAATTTATTGTCATTGTCTCAATTAGAGACAACGAAATGAATTTCCCTTTACAGTCAGTATCATAAAAATAAATAAATAATAAATAATAAAACATATTACAAATAAAATAGAATTTAAAAAAAAGCACAAACACAGAAAGTCCACGACACAACATAACACAATGGCACCAAGGTGAGGAAGGCACCATAGTCCAGCCAGCCTCCCCTCCGATCTTCCCAGATGTTCACCCGTGGTCGGGGCCTTCCGAGCACCCGCAGTCGCCACCCCGGGCGGCCCGATGCTCAGACCCTCTCACCGGGCTGATGGAACGCCAACGCCGAACCCCGACGGTGAAAATCCTCCTCAGCGGCCCGGACCTCCCGATCAGCCGCCTCCCATCGGAGTCCGCAGCTCCCGAGTCCGCAGGCCGAGCCGGGCAGAGTCGCAGGACCCCACGATGTTTGTCAGCGCCGCCCGCGTTGGGAGCTCCGCGAACCACAGCTCCAGGATGTCGGTGCCGCAGGCCCAGCACTCCGGGCTCCAGACAGCGATCCCCGGTAAGGCATCGCCAGCCCCGTGATGTATCAGCGCTGTTCCGCCGCTGCTGGAGCTCTGGTCGGTCCAGGCAGGAAAGGCCGCGCCAATCCAGTAGGTAGGCCGCTGGGGGGGGCGAGGACGCGACTCGAATAATAGTCGCATCCTCTCCAGGAAGTGACTGAAGGACGGTATCCCCCTTACCGTACCCTCTTCCCCCACATTAAAACGTTTTAAAAAAACATAAAAAACACACTTCAACATAACAAAAAAAACGAAAAAACAAAAAGATACCGGGCTGAAGGTGGAGGCTGCTGGCACCAGCGCCACCGGAAGTACAACTGTTTGCTGTAGAGCCTAATCCAACTGAGTAGTTGGGGCAGAAGGAATAAATAAAATAATGTATATTGTTTCTTCACTGAAGTGCTGCTATAAGAGTAGCATTTATTACCCATCCTTAATTGGCTTTGGGAATTGGAAATTGACATTTTGAAACTCGGCAACCCCTGTGATTGCAGTCTTGCGTGGTAAAGATCTTGTCCTGCTGGTTCATGGTTCAAATTGGGTGCCTGTGGGTGTGTCTATTGTGCTCGCATTCAATCGCCATCCCTGCAACAAGAGATCCCCTTCTGCCCACTTCTTGGAACCTCAGCTCCCTGAAAAAGCAGTTCCAAGGCACCGTCTGAAGGACCCACACCAGCTAGTTGCTTCTTTTGGCCGTGTGATTTCCATCTGATTCTGGGGCAGAGAACAGGAGACCAGACCAAGCCTTGAATCACATCTGACCCACTTTGAGGTTCCAAGTCCAGGTTCACATCCATACACTTTGTATTGGTGAGTGTGGATCTGGTAATACAATTCTAGAGTGTAGACTGATTGGCACATATCTGTCACTATGTAACAGTCATTTCCCCTCATCCCCGATGGCGGGGGGTTGTGGGGGCAGTGTTGTGGGGGAGGGGGGGGGGGGGTGTGGGCAGGGGGGGAGTTGTGGGGGGAGAGGGGCGTGTGGGCAGGGAGGAGTGAGCTTGTAGAAAAGACGGGGAAGAGCCATGGGGGAGAGGGGAGGAGAGCTGGGCTGGGTCTCCCACGCTGGGCTAGGCTGGGTCTCCCACGTTGGGCTAGGCTGGGTCTCCCACTCCAGGCTGGGCTGGGTCTCTGACGCTGGGCTGCATGGGGCTGGGCTGCTTCGGTTCTCTCCAAAAATTGGAAACAACCGCCGGCCATCCTCAGCTCCAGTAAAGATGCGATGGCGCAGGAAGGGGTGGACCGTCCCGGTCAGTGATAGGGGAAGAGACTAATCCGCGCGGTACTGAACGGCAGGAGAAGAGATCGATCTGCGCACGCGCGGTTTGAAAGATTTTTTAAACCTCGCTAACCTTCACGACATTCAACCGATCGGAACGAAACTTGGTGGACTCGCAGCAGAGGAGAATGGTGAGTAAAAATCATAGTGCTATCTCAAACTGTTTTTGCGCCGATAGAAAGGCCGCACAAACCGGAAGATAACAAGATCAGAGGAATTTAGATCATGTGCGGTAGAAGGGATCTGACATCGTTGGTCAACAGGCCTGTTTGCATGCTGCACATGAAGTATGTTCTATGTTACATTGAAGTGTGGTACTGGTGGGCATAGCTCTGATACCATAAGACTTTAATTTCGTGTTGCATGTATTTTGTGTTTTTGTGTTTTTTATGACTGTTGGCAGATCAATTTCCATCCTGGGATAAATAAAGTTGTATTGTATGAAACACTGAGGTATAGTAATGATGGACATGGGCCACTAATTGTAGCACTGGGGTGCACACTAGTAGGCAAAGGCCTGTCCCTGACACGGGAACATATTTATGGTATTGGGGAAATTAGTTTGTCGTAGTGGTACTGTTCGTAGCGGTACGTAGTGGGACAACAACTCAGTTGTTGCCATGCAGTGCTAAAATACAGTACTGGGGGGAACAGGTCAACCACCATGTAACACTTGGGTACAGTACTGGGCAACAGGTCTATCACTTTGAATCATTGGCGCAGGAACAAATCTGTCATTGTATAACAGTAAGACAGTGTTGGTACAGTTTTGTCAACATGTTACATTGGGGCGTAGTGCTGGTACATACAAGCTTATCGCTTTGCAACACTTTGAACTGTTGCCGCTAGTCACCATGTAACATTAGGGTATAGTAGTGGTAGGCACAAATTTATTACTGAGCAATACTTTAGTGCAGTACAAGTGTGCAAGGTCTCACACCATGTAATATTGGTTTATAGTGCTAGTGGGTAATGGTTTGTTTCTATAGTCTGGATACCATACGGATGGGCCTAGGTATGTTGCCATGTAAGACATGTAACTTGAGGATCGGACCCGAAAGCATTGTGCCCGAATAATGTGTTAGTAGACTGTCATTTTTGTAGCACTTTGATACAGTACTAATTGAGAAAATGGAGCATGAAACTTAGCTTGTAGAGAATATAAAAAACGATTGAAGTAGCTTCTGTGGTATTATGTGAAAAGAAAAATATTAGTGAAGGCTCAGTGAGAAATTTATATCAGGCAATAACATATTGGCAGACTAATTAAACAAATGCTCTGCTTTCACAAAGAACACAAACATCTGCCCTGAAATGTTGAGGAACATAGGTCCTAGTGAGACAGGGGAACTGATGGGAACCAGTATAAGCAGGAAAACAAAGTATTAAAGGCTGAAATATTCACATACCTTGTTAGTCTGCATCCCAGAATTTAAGGGAATAGTGAATTCCCACATTCTTTGAACTCTGGACAGTTCTTATGGATTAGGGTAGATAATGTAACCTCACTAGTTAGGAAAGGGGGTAAAGAGAAAACAGGAAATTGTAGACTGTTTAGCTTGATGTTGGTGGCAGAGAAGAATGTTTGGAGAAGAGAGATTTTATCTGATCCTGTCAACATAAATGTATAAGAGGAACTTGAGCTTGATAAGTTTACTGGGATGCTTGACATGCACGATGGATGAGGAGGAAATGGTGGGTGTGGAGTATCTGGGTGCACTGTAGTCTCACCGTAGGACACAAGAGTTCAGCCCTGACGGGTATAGGTCTTTTGCGGCTACCATGAGTACAAACCTGGTAGCCACAGGTCTGTCACTGGGTAACATTTAGGTACAGTAGGGATGGGCAGAGGTTTTTCACCATGTCACACCAAGGTACAGTCCTGGGCGAGAATGGCCACTGCGTAATACTGGGATATAGTAAGGGTGGTCACAGCTCTGTTGCTGGGTAAAACACTATGGCACAGTATGGGTGGGTACAGGTCAGTCTCCATGTTACATTAAGGTATATTATTGTTGCACACATGTCTGTCACTTTCACAATGAAGTATAGTATTGATGAGGATAAGTCTAGCACTATATAATACGGTACACAAAAATGCTGGAGAAACTCAGCGGGTGCAGCAGCATCTATGGAGCGAAGGAGATAGGCAACGTTTCGGGCCAAAACTTTCAATTTTCCAGCATCTGCAGTTCCTTCTTAAACATTATATAACATGGTCTCAGTACTGATGGGCTCGAGTCTGTCACCACGGAACACTAGAACAGTAATAGTAGGAACAGGTCTCTCAGCATGTTACAATGGGATATTGTGTGGTTACAAATCTGTCACTAGCATGGACACAAGTATCACTACATTGCAGGGCACAGCTATGACACGTGCTTCTTGCTGGTACAGACAAAAATTTTGCTGAACAATTTATTGAGTTGATGCAGACAAATTGGGCTTAAAGAGTTTTTGAACTGCCTTCCCCCCTGCTTTGGTCATCTTTCCAGGTCATGCTCTCATTGAAGACAAGATTGGGTGCATAAAGTTGAAGGACAACGGGTCCTTCTTGAAGACAGAGGGTTGTGATGGAAGTGTAATTTTCTGGCTCTAGGATGGATTCCATTGGTGTTTCACAGGGATCAGAACAGGTATTTCTGTTGATTGTGAAGTCTATCAATGACTTGGATAAAAATGTAGTTAGTTTGTAAGTTTGCAGATGACGACAAAATTGGTGACGTCCCAGACTATCAATTTATATCAGTTATAGATGTGGGTGTAAAAATGGCAGATGGAATGTAATCTAGGCAAGTGTATGGTGTTGCACTTTGGGACATTAAATGTCAGGACACTTAATGATAGGTGCATGAACATTGATGTTCAGAAGGCTCTTGGTTCCATGTTCATAGCCCCCCAAAAGTCACAACACAAATAGATAGTGACAAAGAAGACCTATCATACACTTGGGGCATTCAGTATAAGAGTCAGGAAATGATGAAGCATTTTATAAAAACTTTAGTTGGGCCAATTTGGAGTGTTGTGTTCAGTTCTGGCCACCCCATTATAGGAAGGATGTGGAGACTTTGGAGAGGGAGCAAAAGAGATTTAGCAGGATGTTTTGTGGATTATTAGCTGTAAAGAAAGGTTGGCCAAACCTGGAGAAACAAGGAACTGCAGGTGCAGTTTTAAAATAAAAAGACACAATGTTTTGAAGTAACTCAGTGGGTCAGGCAGTATCTACTGGTCCAGACCTGAAAAATCATCCATCCATGTTCTCGAGAGATGCTGCCTGACCCGGTGAGTTACTCCACCACTTTGTGTTTCACTTTGACAAACTTGAATTGCATTCTGTGGAGCATCGGAAGCTGAGGGGAGACCTGATAGGAGTTTATAAAATTATGAAGGGCATAGATAGAGTGGAGAGTCAGAAGCTTTTTTCCCCAGGGTGTAAATGTCAAAGAACTAGAGGGCATAGGTTTAAGGTGAGATGGGTAAAATGTATACACAGAGGGTTGTGCATGGCTGGAACACTCTGCAACGGGTGATAGAGGTGTTTAAGAGACTTTTAGATAGGCACTGTGCACAGAAGGGGTTAGCTTAAGTTTGCACCATGCAAGAGACAGACATTTTGGGCCAAAGGGTCTGTTTCCTGTGCTGTGCTGTTCTTTGTTTATTGAGTGTGGACATCGAGAAAATATGTATAGTTTCCTGACTTGGAAAATGTTTTCCCTCAGGTGATGGAGCTGGCTTTTCTTTAAAAAGAAGCACTTAGGTTTTATGTACTTTTCTGAATAGCTTGGATACAATAAATTGCATTGCTCTCGAGTTGCTCTTGGAGCTGGTTTGGATTGTAAATCTGGTCTTCCCAGTAAAAAAAAAAGGCTGTGCGCCACTGATTTAGACTAAGTGACAGTGGAAGAACAGCAACATCGTTCCAAGTGAGAATGGTGTGTGGGGTGTAGGTGATGGAATTTCCACGCTCCTGCTTCATGGGAGATTTGGCTGGTTTGCGGGCTGCTGTTGATGAGTTGCTGCATTACTTCTTGTAGCTGGTAAACACTGTAGTCATGGTGAAGGGAATGAATATTTTGGATGGTGGATCTGGTGCCAGAGAAGCGGACTGGGTTGTTTTGGATAATATCAATTATCTTGAGTGCTGTTAGAGCTGTACTCATCCAGATGAACAGTGAGTATTCTTCGCCACTTCTGTCTTGTAAATGGTGGAAAGCTAGGAGATGAGCCAATTGTTGCAGAATGTTCAGCCTCTGACCTGCTCTTGTAACCACTATATTTATCTGATTGGCCCAGTTAATACCGTGTTTAATGATGGCACCCAGAATGTTGTGTGTAAGAAGGAACAGCAGATGCTGGTTAAAACCGAAGATATGCGCAACAAGCTGGAATAACTCCGCTTTTTGTGTCTATCCCCCAGAATGTTAATTGTGCTAGACTAGATGTTATGGTATTGCTGTCAATTGTCATTTAGAGGTGACCAGTTTCCTTTATTGAAGTTTCCAATTTGCCTGAAAGGTCATAAGAACAAGAAATGTGAATAGGAGTAGGCCTTTTATCCTTTTGAGCAATTCTCAAAAAACATCATTCCATCAAAATATTATCATGAGAGTGTTGTTGACTTCGGTGCAGTATAGAAATGTATTTTCCCTCAGATATAAGCGTTAGAAGGGTTCACACGATGAAATGGTAGGAACAAGAACAAGACATGGAATAGCCATAGAACAGGTTGCTTTTCTGCCTGCCCAGGTATAGAGTGGCTATGGGTTAGCATTAAAAAAAGACAACTGTTTGAAATGCCACTATAGTCCAGACAATGTGTCTATTGACAGTGTTTTCCCCAAGGTGAGTCTGACTGAAGTAGGTTAAATCAAAGATCCATCGTGACAGATAAGCTTCAAGTACTATTTTTCCGAACCAAAACTATCCATTAGCAAGTCTATAAAGCTATTTGGCAAATGGAACTCTAATAATATCTCTAATAATGCATCCTAACCCAGTTATTTTTCATCCTTGACACTTTGAGATCTCCTATTCCATGTCTCTGTACATAGATACAAATAAAGTAAATACTGTTTAGATTTTACATAAACAAATATTTAATGAAAGTAATTCAAGATTGCATTGAATATGTTATAAACATCCACATTTAAAGACCCATTTTCTGTTCTGCTGCTCATGTTACCTCACCTCTGGAATGGTTTTGAATTCATATTTTGATCAAGGCTGCACCAATGTAGTCCTGGCTGAACTCAAACTGACCCTTATAAGCATGTTATTGTCGAATAAGTGTCACTGACTGACTGGTCCTTTAAACAAGACCTGCCATCAATCAACATGAAATGTTGGGTGGGTGGTTGGCTGCTTTGGACGGGTGCTTCCTCCCCCCTGCCCCTCTTGTGGGAAAAGAAATACTAGTAATGGAGGAGTCTGGGGCGTGGCTTGTCGGCATGCATCTGCAAGTATGACTGACTGTAACAGACTTGACTAGTCCTGTGGGATAGCTCCCACAAGTTTGGCACGTCTTCTGGTGTTAGCAAGGAAATCTCTGCAGGATTGACGAGGCTGGCAATATGTTTTGTGTGCCTGAAACTAATAGCTAGACTGTGCTGCCTGGGCTTATTATTATACATGTTTACTGTGGTTTTGGCCATCTCAGTGAAGTTAGGTTGTTTCCCAGTGCAGAGTTGTTGTTTCAGAGTCAGGGTGGTAACAGATTTCTTTGCTTCATGGTTATTTAGCTGACTTCAGCATGACATTTGCCAATATTTGTTAGTTATTCTTGTTTTACTTTAATTGGCTGAATGCACGTGCCCTTTACTGACATGTTAGAATTTTTAGATAATAAAGTAGGGGATCTGGAAATACACAAAACCGTGATGCTACCAAAAAGCAACAAAAGCTTTTCACTGTACCTCGGTACACGTGACAATAAACTAAACTGAACTGAACCAAAGCCATTTGCAAAAATCACCTTTAAATTAACTGGGAACTGAGCATAATGGTGATGATGGTTTGTTTAATAAATCAGTTTAATCTGCCTTGTAGCACATAGATATACTTAGATGCAAGTAATCCATAATTTATAGGGATAGTGTCTTACCCCCCACCTTCCCTTCCTGCCCTGGCGTAGGTACATACTGCCAATCTTTCATTATGGCTTGGCCAAAATGGTGGATTTTACTTTGCTAAAACCCGCTTCCATTCTGGGAAGACTGTTATCAAAGGGCTACAAGAGTTTAAAGTGAATGTCTGCCACATCATCCATAAGCTTGTAACTATAATTTTATCTTTGCTTTGCACGTAGCTGACTTCCTCCTTGCTTTCCAATTTGGCAACAGAAAGCCAGTGATCCTGGAAATGCAAACAAACAACATTTACTTATTTAGCCAGCAGTGTTATATTTTTTTAAAATGTACTGGTTTTAAACTATTTGAGTTCCTCTACACCATATGAAATTAATCATAATTCATTTAAAATGTTCGATCTTTCCTCAAGGAAAACTGGTGCAATTCCTTGATCTTTAAAACAAAGACAAAAATCAAGGAAAAGAAAATAAAGCCTGGAAATTAATTTAGTTCAAATTGAGTGTTTAAGCAGTTAAAGCAGTGATTTAAAAAATTGTCAAAGGATTGTGATCTTTAATTGCTATCCTTATATAATTAATTGTATGGTCACATTTTAAATGAAAAATGGTGGGCCCTAATGTTACCTGCTGAATATTTGGAGTGAAGTTTGGACCTTGGAGTTCCAGCCTTTAAAAACCTTCAGAGACGTACAGCATAAAATCAGACCCGTTTGTCCAATTGGGTTTATGCCAACCATGGAGCACCCATTTCTATAATGATTTGTTTATGGAGGTATATAGAATATGGAGGTAATCCTACTTAATTACCCCCCATATTCTATTACTTATATAGGGAGTAGGGACAATTTACAGTGGAGAGTTAACTGAGCCATCTGCATGTCTTTGTCACATGGGAGGATACCTGAGCACTTGGAGGAAGTCCACGTGTGAACTCCACACAGACAGCACCAGAGATCAGGACTGGAGCTGTGAGGGAGCACCTCTACTAGTCAAGTCATTGCATTGCACTTGGAGGGAGACTTGGAGTAAGGTCCGCTCACAGGCCAAAAATATTATCTTGCTCTTGTGCTTGCTATCGCACTCACTTGCTCAATATCTCGTTTTACCATACTGACTGGTTTGGAGGAAAGTGTCCATGGGCAGCATGAGGGCGCAGCGATAGAGTTGTTGTCCTACAGCGCCAGAGACTTGGGTTCGATACTGACTATGGGTGCTGCCTGTATGGGGTTTGTACATTCTACCCGTGACATGATTGAGGTTTCTCCAGGAAGCTCCAATTTCCTCCCCCACACCAAAGATGTACAGTTTTGTCGGCTAATTGGCTCGGTTTGAATGTAAGATGTCCTTAGTGTGTGTAGGATAGTGTTATTGTGCAGGGATCGCTGGTCAGCGGGGACTTGGTGGATTGAAGGGCCTGTTTCCGCGCTATATCTCGAAATGGAACTAACTTCTAAACTCTCGAAGAACATTGGAGCAGCCAAGTCCAATGCCTCTGGTGCAGCCTAGCAGGTTTGTAATCTCCATGCAATGCAGTTATCTATCGCCTCATCTACTGTGCTTCCTCACTCATTGAAATGAACAATATCTAGATCTGAACTGTGTGCTGGG
Organism: Amblyraja radiata; assembly: GCF_010909765.2. Lineage (NCBI taxonomy): Eukaryota > Metazoa > Chordata > Chondrichthyes > Rajiformes > Rajidae > Amblyraja > Amblyraja radiata. The sequence goes on from NC_045970.1 coordinate 20,619,295, forward strand.
CATTTTTTGGCTGTTGGTTTATTAAAGAAATTGATCCTGACAATGCATTGGAAGATTTTTTTAAGAATCTCAACTGATTGAAATCTGCAGACTGATTAATGGTTGGAGCCATTTGCTGTGAATTGTTTGACCTTTTCTGAAGATTGATATTAAAAACAGTAGGTGTGATCTGCCCAGGCGGAATTGAATCTTGACTGGTATTCTAAGAAAGCTATCACAGGGAGAATGATCATTGTTTCATGTTATTGAGCCAAATAACAGAGTTGGTATATTTTTGCAGTGCTTGTGTCTCGGACTGCATGCTGGCTGTTTTTCAACCTTCAGCCAGAGAATACCCACTAGGTAAACTAACTAGTGCTCCCACAATTTAACAAATACCTTCAATTTGCTTATGGCAGACACAAAATGCTGGAGAGACTCAACGGGTGAGGCAGCATCTATGGAGGTAAGGAATTGGCGACATTTCGGGTCGAGACCCTTCTTCACACTGATGCCGGGGGAGGGGATAGGACAAAGAAAGAATGTAGGTGGAGACAGTGGGACCAGTGGGAGAACTGGGGGAGGGGGAGGGGGAGGGGGGGGGGGGGAATGAAGAGAGAGAGAGAGCATGGGCTACCTGAAGTTACAGAAGTCAATGTTCATTCTGCTGGGGTGTAAACTACCCAAGCAAAATATGAAGTGCTGTTCCTCCAATTTGCGCTGGGCCTCACTTCATTTGCTTATGTCAGAGTGCTCTGCTGCTGGAAGAATGCAGTTGACTGTTTTGAGATGAGGCCAAAACTGCCACTTGTTAACTGAAGAATGTGTATTGCAATGGCAGATGTTGGTGAATGGACTGAAACCTTTTTCACTTCGTACATCTAAACAATTGGTGGTCTACTTGACAAGTCCTGACAAGATAGCCAGGTAGAGTTTCCCGCTTGTAACCATCCTGATGTTGGAAAGGTCAATGTGACAGTAACCATGACTTTGAAAAGTCCAAGCATGGGTACAAGGCTAGAGCTTGGACTGCAATGGACATGACCCTCCATGCTGGCGTCTTGGTGAAGACTTCTTCTCAGAGTGATTGGGTAAGGAACATTAATTCACACAGATGCTGTGAGTGTACCACTGTGGGTTTGTCACTGAGTTCTTTAGTGCCTCTGCCTTCAGGCCATGGCCTCAGCAATGGGTGCCTCAATAATAACCACACCACTTCCTGCACTGGGACTATAGACGTGGCTGTGTCCGTGTCCCTGTTCCAAGTTTTCTACCAACACCCATGGAAGCACCATGCATCCACCTAAGTGCCATGTCCTGAAACAGCAGAGCAGGTAAAAGAAGCATCAGTGATGATTGAAAACACATTTGGCCATGAGCAGGCAGCCTCCAGAGAGTTGTGAAGAAGAGTGTAGGAGTTACAAGTGGGAGTATGAGTGACCCTTTAAATAACTTAGCTGCAGAACAGAGAGCAGTGTAATCACCGAGGTGGTTTGTGTATGAATAGTGATAGAGGAACTATGGAAATGTATGTCTGAATTTCACCTTGCATTCCTGAAAAAAGGCATTAACATCGTTAGGTTCATGTCATGATCTCTGCAAATGTAAATTACTTCTGGAAGTGCGATGTGGAAATTCCAGCATTAGATTAGATTAGATTAGATAGCCTTTATTGTCCTTCAGACCGAAGTCTGAACGAAATTGAAGCAGTCATACATACAATACAATACAATAAAAAACAACAATAAACACATATTAACATCCACCACAGTGAGTCCACCCAACATCTCCTCACTGTGATGGAGGCAAAAGTCTTAGGTCTCCAGTCTCTTCCCTCCTCTTCTCCTTCTAATAACACAAATAGCATGAAGTAAAATGTGTCAGAAATGTTCTTTATGGCATTTCACTCCTGGTGAAATTGACTTATGATTATGTCAAGATGAAAGAAAGCAGGGTCGCATTATCACATTTGTAGCCAATGTACATTGAATTGAGCAGCAAAATATGTTCTGGGTGTTGAAAATAGCACAATCATTGCATGTTTTTTTAACATGAATATGGTGTATTCTGAAGGAAAAATGTATGACTGAAATAACTGCTAAAGTTCTGAGGTATAAAAATATTTTTCTTAATAACATCCAGTAAAGGCTGAGATAACAACACCCAGCATGCAGGCTGATAACAGCATGAATGTATACCACAAATATAACTCAATTGTTTTTTACAATTAGTCTCCAGCTGTACATCAGGACCCAATACTGATGCTGTGGATAGATTTAAACAGTGATATGTTAATAACCAAACACATTATGGATCTACTGATAATACAACTTATGCAAACAAAATTAAACATTATAGTAAATTCTTGACTGCTTTCCAGATCTTGCTTTGAAATCAAAGTCAGCTTTTCTTAAAAATGGCAAGCCGTTGATAACTGCCTCATTGTTAGGATATTTTAGCAGCAGCTTTTCCTTGTCGGTTCTCACCTGCCTCTCTTCATGTCCTTTCTCCAGTCATGAATAGTGGATAGTCTGAACTGCTTTCCAAAAAATGTTGAATCCTCTCCCCCCCCTCCCCCCCCCCCCCTCACAAATATTCAATCTGGGTGCTAATACTACGTTTAGTTTTGTTTAGAGATACAGTGCAGAAACAGGCCCTTTGGTCTACCGGGTCCACGCTGACCAGTGATCCTCGCACATTAACACGATCCTACACACATTGGGGACAATTTACACTTATACCAAGCCAATTAACCTACAAACCTGTGCGTCTTTGGAGTGTGGGAGGAAAACGAAGATCTCAGATAAAACGCATGTGGTCATGGGGAGAACGCACAAACTCCGTACAGACAGCACCTGTAGTCAGGATCGAACCCGGGTCTCCGGCACTGCAAGCACTGTGAGGCAGCAACTACCGCTGCGCTACTGTGCCACTCCATGAAGAAATAAGAATGCAGCCAATGCCTGACATACGTGTCTGAAGAAGGGTCTCGACTCGAAACGTCGCCTATTCCTTTTCTCAAAAGATGCTGTCTGACCCGCTGAGTTACTCCAGCTTTTTGTGTCTATGTATGCGTTACCAAGGCCGATCTCTATGATTGCTTACTGTCATGGTATATCAAATTGAGTTAATTACTGTATTGTGAAACATATTTTCCATAAGCATTTCCGAAACCAAGTTGCATTATCAGAAAGCTGTTGCACAGATCATGTTAGTACTATCTGCACAGGAGAAAACATGACATATCTCAAAGTTTTTTAGACCCAAAATATTTGTAGTGTAGGGATAGCCGAGAGGAAGCTACACTTATTTTTATAGGATGGAGTTCTTTGGGCACATTAAATTGGACACATTATTCTTAATGTTCCCATCACCATCACCATCATCTCACTCAGAATGGGAAGATGCAAATATCTTGGAAAATTTGAAAGACAAGAGTTCATATTTGCCAAAGACTAGAATGTTAGGCCCTGTTTCAAATACAAGTGATTGGAGTTATGACAGCATTTTAATGACACGTCCCTGGGTTAATTTGGTAATAGAAGGGGGAGAGGTTGTTGGTAGTCAGGAGCGTGTCCCTGTGGAGAGTGGGGGAGACCAAAGGCATTCTTGAGGAGTGTGAAATAAATACTCCTGGCCCTTTTTAATATAGGACAATCTACCAGAAGGAATGAGTAGCCTTTGCCTTGGTTCAGCAAGGAATCTTGCAACGTCAGGTATCGCCTCATTTTTTGTTGAATTTAAGTAGTGGCATTGATCATATCAAAACGTAGCAACTTTGGATAGCTTACTATTTCCATGCTGCATTTACTTCAAGCAACTCATCAATGTCCTGAATTGTACCTTTTTTAAAGTGGACCACTCAGGTAGGATGGGTGCTGACATTTCTAACCCCTTCTGCTGGTCTTCTCCCAGCTATCGATGGGTTGGAGAGTTGGGGGGTTAATATGGAGAGCATTTTATTAACATTGAAGATATAAGTGGAAAGGGAATGTTTAGATACTGGAGCATTACCACTAACTATTTAATCTATCCACATACAGAATTCAGAAAAAAAGTTGGACAAATACTAAAAGACGTCAGATGAGAAGGGGGAGATGCCAGCACTGGGTAAGGTGAGATAAGCCAGCTGGGAGACCCCACCACTGTTATCCTATGATTGATGGTCAGCATAGTCTCGGTGGGCCAAAGGGCCTGTTTTCCTTGCTGTACATTTCATGGTTACACTTGGCATGAGACAATGGGATGGTCCGAAGTCTTCTAATATGACATTAAACTAATGCGTTATCTCCTCCTAGACTAAGTGAAAAGCCTGCATGCATCATCTATCATCAGCTGAGAGCAGAGACAAATTTCTGAATAGTCCAGTTATTGAAATCAATTTAAATTGTCACAACTATGTGTGAAAGTACATTTTGCAAATAAAACTGTCTCAGCGGAAAATAATGAATTGTTTCACCTTTTTAGAGCTCTGTGTGCAAGTAAAACCTCATTTGGATTTGTAGCAAATGAATTCTGGACTCTGCTTCAAGATAAAAACATATTGATCTTTTAGTTCTGGTATCTATTCAGATAAAATCAATGCAGGAAAAACAATCTTGTATCAATAGAGTGCCCTAAAAATCAGAAAGCATTGCACAGCAAGGAAAGTGCAGTTTCTGGTGTTGGATGGGAAACGCACAGTCAATTTGCACACAGCATGTTCCCAATGTGTATTGACAGACAATAATGTTATTGATAAATATTACCTGGTCAATCAGGTTAAATTCCAAAGCCTTCGTCAGAATAGTGCTGCAGTGCCATCATATATTCACCTGAGAGAGCAGACAAGCCCTGAGTTTACTGCCTCAACTGATGGTTGCTACCAATAGGGGTAAATGTTGTGGTGAGGTATTCAGCGCATTCACGTCTCTGGAATGGAAAGATGCTACCAATTGGGCTGAGTTGAAGCTGACTTTGAGTCCAGCCAATCTGAGTCCACCAGAAAAAAATTAACTCTACGACGTGGAAAATACGTTTTATTTTCTGGTACAAAAGTCTCAGTTGAGCTTTGAGCAGCACAATTTCTTTTGAAATTCTTCAAATATATAATTCACTGATGTATAATGGATGTAATGGAATCTCTGGTCTCAAGTGGAAACCTGAGTGTGTGGGCATGATGCTGGAAGGAATTTTTAAACTTCCAGTTTTTGAGCTGTTTTACTGCGTTGCAGTTAGTTAACAAATGTGTGTGTTTTCAAATCCACGAGATCAATTCATTGGCAAGTGGAATATTTATGTTATTAGTGCCAAGCTTTCTGCAGAAGCAACTCAAAAGACACACTTTATGATGAAGCTATAACTGTGCTTTAATTTATTTACAAATTTAGAAAGACCATTTATCCTGTGTAAAAATGTTATCTTTCCCACAAATTTTGATTGGAAGTGATAAATACAATCTATCAGCATCTAATTCACAATTTCAATTTGGAAATATTGTGGAAGCATAGTGGAAGCAGTAAAATCAATAAGCATTGTTTCGTATGTGTTTAACAATTTAATGTTTTCTTACCGGTAAAATCCTACTGACAGCCAATTCTGGTGGAAAAGACAAGTTTTTGTAGGAAGACACAAGGAACTGCAGATGCTGGAATCTTGAGTAAAACACGAAGTGCTGGAGTAACTCAGGGAGTCAGGCAGCATCTTTGGAGGGAATGGTCACTCAATATTTCAATTAGGGTCCTGATCCTTTCAGGTCAGGACATCATCTTCAGAAATGCTGCCTGATGTACTGAATGCTTTCTGTTTTACTCACTGGTCTTTGCTATGGTTCAGTCATGGTGAACAGGGCACTAACGGGCCTGTACCACTTAGGCGATTTTTTTCGATGACAGCCGGAAAATAGGCTGTTGCCACTTGGTCACGGGGTGACACCTGTATTGTCGTGAGTTGTCTCCTCAAGTCTCGTAACTTTTTTCTTGTCGCCGCTGGATTTTGAAATGTTCAAAACCTTTCGGTGACAGTGGGCCTGACGTTGCCTGTCTTCTCCTGTCGTAGGTGTTGTCGTAAGTTGTCGCCAAGATGATGGCAGGTGACGTTGGTTGTCGCTAGGTGATGACCTCGGTCAATTCCATTGGCAACAACCTACGTCATCCTATGTCAACTGGCGACAATACCAGCATCAAGAGAAGTCTTCAGTTGTCTTTATTTGTCGCCGACAGGGTCGTAGCTTGTCGTAGCTTGTCGCGGGTGGAGTAGGTTGACTTCGGTTGTCGTAGGTGTGGTGGTAGGTGGACGTCCCAAGTCGCGAGCAATTGTGTCACCTGTTGACGTAGCTTGACTTCGACTAGGTGGTAGCTTGTCGTAGACATGGTCGTAGGGTGAGTCCATTTCAGCGTCCCGCTACGACCGTGATTGTCGCCGGCAGTCGCCTAAAAAATCGCCTGGGTGGGACAGGCCCTTTAGGGTGCTCTGTGACTCATATTGATGGTGAGGCGATCAATTTTATGTGAGGTGCTGATTGAATAGTGTTTTTGTAGTGAGATCCTTGGGAACGGGACTAATGAGATGAGAATGCCCAGGAGCTCCAGAAGCTAAGTAACTGTGAATACAAACCATTCTCTATCTGGAAATGCCATTACACCTCAAGAAAAAATAAAGGATCTACATGTGTTTAAAGGCTGAGAACCAACAATAAAACGAATGACCTAAAACAAGAGGCAGAAACTAGTTGAAAGTCACAATATGTGAGGATTCTTTATTGTTGAAACCGTCACAAGGACTAATGTCACTGAGAGTCAATAACAGAGAAGCTGTCAATATTTGCAAGAAGCAAGTCAAGGAGATATGCTTTGGACACAAGTGTCATTGACTACATCACTCAGCACATCATCTGTCACATTCTCAGCACTATCCTGGACAAGCAAGAAGTTGCAAATGGTATCAAATGAATGAACCACCCCCCCCCACCCCCCCCCCCCCCCCCCCCCCCCCCCCCCCCCCCCCCCCCCCCCCCCCCCCCCCCCCCCCCCCCCCCCCACCCCAGGATCTCTGAGACAAATGGAACCCTGCTGGTCCTAAAACATGAAGGAGAAACACTGGCAGGAATTCATATCTACTGTGGGAAGAGGACACTATGCCAAGGGTTCTCAGGGATACTGCACTAATAGCCATCTTTCAGAAAGATGTCTTATTGAGCTCTCTGACTGCCACCAGAAAAGGCATCATAATGATCCAGATCGACTGCCAGCTCCCAATGGCTTCAGAGCTTGTCCCAGAGTTACAATGCAGATTCCATCCATCAAGTGATTCGGTGGCCATGATCTCCACCAATCTTCAACACCAGGAGAAGATAAGGGTCAGCACCGACCATTGAAGATAGCAGCCTTCAACCTCGCCAAAGTCTTGGATTTCAACAAACACATAGGATCACGGGGAATCCTTCTCCAATGTGACTACCCTCGGAAATTCATCTCCATTCCATGTGTGCTAAGGTATGACCTTCAAGCTATCGTCCTAACCAGTCCAACAGACAATATTCATTGCCCCCTCCAGAGTTCAGGCACCACCCTTGGTGGATTTAGAAAAAGCATTTGATGACCTAGGTTCCTTCACTGCTGCATCATCACAGCATGCTGTTCAATCTTTCTTGCTGAAATATTGTCCTCTAACATTCTTCTCACTGAAGAGTAGTTATTATATAGGATGGTCAATACTTTGTGCTGCACTAATGTGACAGTCTCGGCACAATTCCGCTCCCCTGATCTAGAATACCTGCCATCCCCTTTATCTAGCAAGGATATTCCATCTATACAATCTTGTTGCCAGTCTACAATCTCAAGCCAACACTGAGGTGGGACTGGAGAAATAATGCTCGATTGTTAACCCTGATGTCCTCTCCATCAAACCCTGCAAATTCAGGGAAGTCCTCTCCAAATAACATCGCCATTGCTCCTGCCCCACACAGAATGTTAACTGCTACACCACCATCAAGTAGGTCTATCTTACCATCCCTCGCCCTCATTTTGGCCAGTTTGATCATCTGTTGGTGCTGCTCCTGCTAGCCTATGGAGGATGACTGAAACGCGAGTCACCTCATGAAGACAGTAATAGAACAACAGTCTGTGGAGGCTGAGATTCTAATTCAGGACTCTTTGAATCGGTGGACTGGGCCATGTTCAAGATAACATCATCCCTCCTAATTGAATATACCTCGGTCGTCACCGTTTTCATCTCCACGAGGCTACCAGCGATGCCAAAAGATAATTCCAAAACAATTTAATGAAGTGGTTGCCAGGTTAAAGGGGCTGGGCCTGATACCATCACGGGCTACAAGCTGAAGCTGGGAGCAATCTCAAGCAACTAAGCATCTCTACCAGATTATTTCAATGCCATCTCTTGCAAGTTTGCCTGTGATATCAGTGTGGCTGTATCTACAACAATGATAAGAAAAAGTACAGGAAAGTACATGGTGTCAGGTCGTTAACCTGGCCCTTAATGTCAGTAAGATGGAAGAGTTGGTTGTTGATTTGTGGAAGTGGGAGGGGGGGGGGGGAAGGGGTGTGATCACAACCTTGTACACATCGATGAGGTTGCTGTGGAGATGATGAACAGTTCAAAGGCATCCATATCACCAGGAACCTAACCCAATCCCTTCACACTGTTGCGAAAGCACATCAGTGTATTTACTTTCTTAGGCATCTGGCTACGTCCAAGAGGATTCTCTCCGATAGATGCGAGGGATCCTTAGCACGAAGTCCCTGATCACATGCCTCATCTTAGAGCTCAGAAACAAGCATTCATCTCCAAACTGTATCACAGCAAGAAATTTCCGGCAGGACAAAAAAAATGTTTAAAGGATCTTTTGAAGGTCTCCTTTGCAAAATGTCACATGGTCTGTGACTTCAAAATAACGAAAGGACATCTGGGAACTTTATCAAAGATGACGGTGAAGCCAGGCGATTCTCTGCGTTCTGGTGTCAGAAGTGGATCTGCAATCATTCATTACAATCACTCCATTCTACAGAAAACCACTCCACTCCAACAGAAAATCTTTCATCGTATTTTACTGGACTTTATCTTGCACTAAATGTTATTCTCTTATGCTGCTACTGTACACTGTGGATGGCTTGATTGTAATCACGTGTAGTCTCTCCGCTGACTGGATAGAATGCAACACAAAAGCTTTTCACTGTACCTCGTTGCACATGACAATAAGCTAAACTAAACTAAGCACCTTGAGTCTCTTCGAGAGCAAGCAGAGACCTATGCAAACAATGGAATAAATGTCCCCCAATCACTGTGCCCCCCAAAGTTTGTTCAGCCCCCTTGTGTCACAGAAATCGAGTGAAAGCAAGTCATACTTCATCCCAAGTTTCCTAATATGAAAAGTTCAGCTAGTGTGAGTTTTGATACATACTGCCTTAACCAGTGAATCATTTGGCATCAGCTTAGTAAGTTTGAATATGATAGTGGTTGTAAAGTCTATCAGTGGGACTCATCCATTGTCTGAATAAATAGTTTTATTCTTCTGAGGCCATTTTCAATGTGGCATTACAGAACAGCAATATCAATTGAATAAAGCTCTAAATTATCCTCTCTTTTAACAATGAGAGAGCGTTTGAACTAATCCTCATCTCTAATCGGGAATCAAAGCAACTGAACATTTTTGTTGTTGGAAAAGACCTGATGCCTGAAGATACCATGAAACAAAATCATATCTCTGTTGCAAATGTCACTTTATGGTACAGTCCAATTTATAGATGTAGTGCTAATTTATGTGGAGAAAAAATGGATACAATGTACTATTTTAAGTGGAAGATCATGTGACTTTTATCCTTATCACCCATGAATAAATGAGCATTTCTATGAAAACCATGATTGAAATCCATCACAAATTCATTTATCTTAATATTTTTACTCAATTCTAGTTAACTACTGGCCTTCATTTTTTTTTTCACGAGAGCATTAATAACACAGTAGATCAGGCACGGAAATCGCTATCAAAACATGCGGGGGACACAATTTCTTGGCAGCCGCATGCGCGCACACGCACACACACACACACACACACACGCACATGCGCACAAACGCGAGGCTTCGGCCGTGGGCCCTGTGGACGGGGTAAAATCGGGAGCTGACCTGGTTGGTGACCGACTCCGAACTCCAGCAACAGCAGCTTCGTCCGCCCCGAATCGTGGGGCTTGAATCGGCCCGTTCATGGGGTCTTTCATCAGCCGACGGGGGCTTCAACATCGGGAGCCTCGATCGTTTCGATGCAGCAGTTTGATTTTAAGCCTCGCATGGTGCTGAAAGGCCCCGCGAATGGGCCGATTCATTTGTGATACTTTACATATTGATTCCTTGACTCAATCGTGGCATTAAGGTCGAGATCCAGAAGGCAGATGACCACCACACAGAGAGAAAGTGGAGTTTTAAATGGATGCCAGTCTAAGTTATTTTTAATAAGAGACCTGATCTCTGGACACAAATGAATTGTCAAATCATCTTGCCTAGTAAAAGGTGCACGGCACAAAAAAATGAGAAAGGAGACAGTAAGTATTTAGTCTTGAATTTATTGAGCAGGTAAACTTACATGTCTCTCTTTTTCTCCTCCATGGTTTTGGACAGTTATGAAGAGCCCTGCCGTAGTACCCAGCTAGATCTCACTCTCTTTTGAAGAAGATGTGTCCTAGAATGGCAACCACCGTCTACTGCCCTCAATGTAATGGACCCAGAGAAGTGACTATGTTACCATGGTGACTCTGTTAATGCAAGGTCTGGGAAACGAGGACTTGGATTATGGTATACATCACATTTTCAACACAGAACTGGTAAGCTATTAATTAAACTAAGCATGTGGAATTTAAAAAAAATTTAAGTTTAAAATATAAACAGCTTGAAAGATAACTTCCACATGTGCCTTTGTGTTATACTGCTTCAGAGCCTTAAGTGCATCTTCCATAAACTTTCAGAAATTGTACTTTTGAACCTGCAGTGCTGCCATTAATATGTAAATTTAATTTCCACTAGTTTTGCCTGGGTAATTTATTTTGATTTCATTGTGATGAATGCAGCCTTTTATTTGATCCTAAATGATATTTAGAGACCTACATAATTTGCAAGCCCAGTACAGCAGTCACACATTAATTGCAGCTGTTAGCCTGGTAATTGGAGCAGCTGCTGAAATAATATACAATAGTTGAGGAAAGTTAGTTAATATTAATTTCCGCACTATAGGTACCTTACAGTACATGGCGAAACACAACCAAATATTTAAGCAATGATTTATAAAGGCTTTCTGGGAGGGGTATCCTCTTTCAAATTAACCAATGAAATAAACTCTAACCTTTGCAATTAGAAGTAAGTTATCAAACCAATGTATAAGACAAGGTGCTTAAGAGGTTATTGTCCTTTGCACCCCATTTCTGCCAGGTATTTGGCATCACTCCTGAGAGGAGGTATCCTGGATTGTAATATTCCATTTTAATATTTCCATGAACTTTATTTGTGAAGATGAATGAATGTCTTTGACAGACTTGTCCGTGCCTAACTCAGACAGGTGCAGCATTTATGAGCATGAATGTAGCAGCGTGGAAAATCCATTTGATGGTCATTTCAAGAGCAGATTTTCCTTTTCAGTGCCTGGGCATAAGAGTTTGACAAGGCAGAAGTATTTATCACCAGTTTGGGCACAAGTTGTTATGATTTTCCCATTCATTAAACCGCCAGCTGCTCATATCCAAGTTTCCAGTAAGCATTTCTGGTCTGCAAACCTCATGTACCTTGATGTTGAAGAGTAAAGTTTTTCCCTTGTTTTTGAAATGGAACTTAGACTTGATTGGTAGAACAAACTGAATGAGTTGGAAAGTCTTAGGTACACAAAATTGCTGGAGGAACTCAGCGGGTGCAGCAGCATCTATGGAGCGAAGGAAATAGGCGACGTTTCGGGCCGAAACCCTTCTTCAGTTGGAAAGTCTTGTTAGTTTTATTGAAGGGACACACATTAATGTTTTAATAACATGAGCAGATTAAAACCTAAACTCACTTTATTAACATTTCTTTGTTTGGAATGCAAACTGAAGCATTAATCCACCTACTTACTTCAATTAGAGTGGCAAAGAACTGCAGCATGAATGAACTGCAGCAGTCTGAAGAAGGGTTTCGGCCCGAAACGTCGCCTATTTCCTTCGCTCCATAGATGCTGCTGCACCCGCTGAGTTCCTCCAGCAATTTTGTGTACCTGCAGCATGAATGCTATTAGCTTTGCTTTTTGTATTGGGATTTCTATACTTTGAAATCATACCATCCGAACAAGATTGCCCAAGAAATCACGCCAGTTTTCACGAGTTCTCTGTTGAAAGTATTGCTTGAGGTTTTGACAGGAAGGCAGCATAGCAGGTCAACCTGACACTTGTTATGAAAGTCGAATGAAGACTGAAGCTACGAGGTTCACTGAACAGCATTGTTGTGTTTATGTGGGCAATGCTATGTCTCGGGTTCTTGCAGATGCCAGCCTGTATCCCAGCAAATATGATCTTTGCAGCTAGCTATAGAAGGAGCATACCACGGTACATGTAACGATCTTACATGTACACAGGAGTGTTGCAATGATGGGGTACTATGGTCTGGGAGGTCGCATATGTTCAGTTTTTGACAGACTGGTTACGAATATTGCCTTTGGGGGGGGGGGGGGGGGGGGCATGATTTTTCTACAAACCGTGTAGGGCCACAGCCAGAGGCTTCTAGCAGAAATAAGGTAGATAGGAAGATATCTGAAAGGACATGAGCACAATTTATAAATGCCTGTGCATTAAAGCAGGCATATGCCTTGGCCTGAAGTCAAAGTATATGAACTTGCTTCTCGTCGACTATGGATGTCAGTGACTTCCTTAACCGCAGCAGTGACCAGGAAATGATACATGGCAGGAATCAACACTGGTATTCAGGAATGAACCTGAGGGTGGGTTGTGACCCCTACCTTCATGGTAAAGCATTAAATACACATATGGGGATGTAATTGAGGTACTAAGAGGTCAAAGATCCAAGGGAGGCAAATAATTAAATAATGTGGATTTACAGGAAATAGAGGAATGTGCTGAGTAACTAAGAGCTACTCTTTTACAGCCTAAGGATGAAAATGTTACCATACATGAAGTTTTACACTACTCAAGTAAAGTGTAATTAGGGGAGTTTTGCAGTTGGTGGGAAGAAAAAACAGTGTGTGAGAGAACTCCTTGCCACCCCAATCCCAGAAAGAAAGACATGCGAGACATGCAAAATTCCTCTTCTCTGGGGTTCTGAAGATAATTTCAAGCCAGTTTGTAATCCATTTGCTGTATAAAATCACCCCACAACGGTTTTGTGGACTATAATATTTCTAGAAGTTTATTAGGATCTAGCATCCTGGCATCTTTTCATGGTTGAGAATGTGACAGCACCCCATTTTGTATTAATTTAACAATTACATGTGGAATACATGATCGGTTTCAAGTGCTAGTTTTCTTGTGGAGGCCCTTTCCACAAGGTGCATCCACTGAAATTATATTCTCTGTTAAAATTAGTTCAGATTAGCATTTAGCTCTTAGTTGGATAATAGCAGGACGTTATAATTAGGGGATTCTTTTTTTTCCCCAATTGAGAATTTTTTTCCAATTGGATCCCTGTTGGATTCAACTTTGTGAGAAATTTGCCTTTGTTACATATTTCTTCTGGGTTGCTGTAGTAAAGGGCCTGTCCCACTTTCCCGAGCTACTCACAAATTCTCCCGAGTTTTCCCCTTGATTCAAGCTCGGAGAATGTCCGCAATGAGTCCGTAGGAGGTACTCAGGGCTATTTCTTTTACTTGTGGACATTTTTCATCAGGCCGAAAAAACGTCCCGACTCATCTGATGCCCCGAGTACCTACGGCTGTCATAACGAGCCACTACGATATATCTATGGACTCGTTACAGACATTCTCCGAGTTTGAATCAAGGGAAAACTCGGGAGAATTTGTAAATAACTCGGGAAAGTGGGACAGGCCCTTAAAGTGAAGCAAGCCTTTATTGCTTCAACTGAAGAGTTTGATGCCTGTAACAGAGAACTGGTGGTGCTGTCTCTTTGTAGCATCAGTGGATTACGTTTAAACAGTGGTTTAATTATTTTCTGTGATAGTGTCAAAATATCATTCTCGTTCTTGCTATATCTTGTTGAGGGTAAATACATGAAATTAGCACTTAATCTTTTGTTTGAGTGGCTTCCTAAAATGGTTGAAAGTCTCTTCTGGAATGGAGAGAGACAGCTGTGTAAAATGGCAGAGGTTATTACAGACCCATCTGTTCACAGTTGTGGCCAAACCATGAAATAATTCTGAAGGAAAGCTTCTCAAATACGAGTATAGAGTACCCACTTAAAAATAATCAACATTTGCAAGTTTACATACGTATCAGGTCATTTTGTTAAATTGGAGAGCAGCCAATAAAAGTTCAGATTTGGTCACCGGCTTGTGTTCATTTGGTTGTTCCCAACAATAGTGACAGGGAGAACACCGCAGTTATGACATTGCCACTGGGATTGTTGAGGGGGGGAAAAAAATCACTTGCAGTTCCTGCTCCAGATCACCACTCAAAATGGCCTGCGGACAGTGAACCCACGTGGTGGCCAAGTGAAGACTGAACAGTGCTCCAACGTGGCATGCCAAGGCCAGTATCCCGATGACATCCATGAGGACTGGATGAAGGCAGGCTGATGTATAGCTCACAACATAGCCATGCAGAAGATGAGCAGAAAAAAACATTCAGAAAATGGGAATGGGAAATGTAATCCATGTCTGGCCATAATTCACTCTCTTTTGGAATATTTGTCATGTAATTCTTCTGGCCAGGCTACTTACAGTTTGGGGAAGGTAGTCAGAGGAACTTCCACAGTACAAGTGACTACTACAGGTGTTGTATGGTGCAGATTGCCTTTTAAAATGGTAGAACACAATTCATTTCTTGGCTCATGTTGCCGCAGAATAGAGAAGTCCATCTTCTGACCAAATCGTGAACAGACTGCTAACTTCAGTATCTTCACGATCCTGTGTCCATAAACAAAGGCAATTGATTCGCAGTTTAATAAAATAAAATAAGTTCATCCTAGATTATGAACAATGGAGAACACTTATGTAGAAGGAAGTCCAAGCAGGAAAGCTGTGAACAGTGATCAGAAGTGATTAGAACGGCGTATCTAGTTTGCGGCTTTGCTAATTTAATCTCTGGAGTACAGAAGTGTCGGTTTTATTTCACAAGTCATATCAAGCAAGGAGTTTGCAAAAGTCTATGAATTCCAGCTGTTGATTTAAACTCGAAACTTTGGAGCAGGAAGCAGTTTTACCACTTCGATTCAATAAGAACATGAACTTATGAAGACAATTTGTCTCTGATATTCTTATTTTAATCTAGATGGCTTCAGGTTTCATCAGAAAAGGTTCATCTTTGAAATTGAAGTGAACCATGCCCATGCATAAAAAAGTTAGCAGGAAAATTACAATATTATAACATCAATTGACATTTCCGACAATTATTAAAGGGGAAAAAAAGTGCATATTCTTCACAATCATTTAGAATTCAAGTTAAAGGCCTGTACTGGGGGTATTGGGGGTTCAGTATTGATGTGGATAGAGAACTGGCTGGCAAACAGGAAGCAAAGAGTAGGAGTAAACGGGTCCTTTTCACAATGGCAGGCAGTGACTAGTGGGGTACCCGCAAGGCTCAGTGCTGGGACCCCAGCTATTTACAGTATATATTAATGATCTGGATGAGGGAATTGAAAGCAACATCTCCAAGTTTGCGGATGACACTAAGCTGGGGGGCAGTGTTAGCTGTGAGGAGGATGCTAGGAGACAGCAAGGTGACTTGGATAGGCTGGGTGAGTGGGCAAATGTATGGCAGATGTGGATAAATGTGAGGTTATCCACTTTGGTGGCAAAAATAGGAAAGCAGACTATTATCTAAATGGTGGCATATTAGGAAAAGGGGAGATGCAACGAGACCTGGGTGTCATGGTACACCAGTCATTGAAAGTAGGCATGCAGGTGCAGCAGGCAGTGAAGAAAGCAAATGGTATGTTAGCTTTCATAGCAAAAGGATTTGAGTATAGGAGCAGGGAGGTTCTACTGCAGTTGTACAGGGTCTTGGTGAGACCACACCTGGAGTATTGCGTACAGTTTTGGTCTCCAAATCTGAGGAAGGACATTATTGCCATAGAGGGAGTGCAGAGAAGGTTCACCAGACTGATTCCTGGGATGTCAGGACTTTCATATGAAGAAAGACTGGATAGACTCGGCTTATTCTCGCTAGAATTTAGGAGATTGAGGGGGGATCTTATAGAAACTTACAAAATTCTTAAGGGGTTGGACAGGCTAGATGCAGGAAGATTGTTCCCGGTGTTGGGGAAGTCCAGGACAAGGGGTCACAGCTTAAGGATAAGGGGGAAATCCTTTAAGACCGAGATGAGAAAAACATTTTTCACACAGAGAGTGGTGAATCTCTGGAACTCTCTGCCACAGAGGGTAGTTGAGGCCAGTTCATTGGCTATATTTAAGAGGGAGCTAGATGTGGCCCTTGTGGCTAAGGGGATCAGGGGGAATGGAGAGATGGCAGGTACGGGATACTGAGTTGGATGATCAGCCATGATCATATTGAATGGCGGTGCAGGCTCGAAGGGCCGAATGGCCTACTCCTGCACCTATTTTCTATGTTTCTATGTACTTACTAGGAGATATTTCACACAGGCCAAGTGGTAAAAGTCGTAATCATTTAAGTTCCTACATGGGAGTTATTCAAAACTAGTCAGTTAGTGGTGTCATAATATCGCGTGGTCACATGACACAATTCTTTTGTTGTGATTGGGTAACTTTACTCGTTGTAAAATGTCTCGCTGCATCAGCACCTTTGCCAATTGCATTTCTTTTCCCGTGGGATATGATTGGCTAACTTCTTGACCTCTTTATTTTTATTTTTGATGCATGCTTTTTATTCGTTAGTCAGCAACCTAAAATGGCTTTTTTATATTAGCCCACTCTTGACCTCGGAGATTTTCTGTTCTAATTTTGAGTTAACGGCTACTTTTAATAATTTCAGCGCAGTCCAAAGAAGATGAGTAAAGGGCCCACTCTCCTCTCGTGTGGAATTATGGGTAAGTGTTGAAATGATTTACCAGTACCTATTTGTCTCAAATATTATCTTCCCATATTTATTATTAAAGTGGGACCAGCTTCAAAGAATAAAATTATGAAGGAGGATAATTTCATGGTCTTAATACAGCACAGAATATATTTTCTCTGGAGATTGTGCTGTTTCCCATGTTTGTTAGTCATGGAAGATTTTCTGGGCACTAGGAATTCTAGTTCTGAATTGAATAAATTAAACCCTTTAAGCCATTTAGATCAGAGAATATATAACATGCAATAATATTACGGATACATTGAGGAGCACATTGTTTGTGTGTAATGCATAGTTTTGGCAACTCCTAACACAGTGGGAAAAGAGGCCTTTTAAACTATAGAATAACTTCACGGATCTTGCACCCCCAACAATGAACTGTGTTTGAAGGGAATGTGGATCATTATCAGAGCTACACTGTTACAGCAGCTACACTGACATGCTTCCTTCAGATGAAATGCCCTACAGGGAGCACAGGATGTGGCAATTTACTTTTATATGTCTGGGTTCCAGTCTCTGTCAACCCATCCTCCCCCATTCTAATCCCAATTGCATTATGTCTTGATTAATGCACGGCCTTACAATTTTGAAAATAAAATGATACTTGAATCTGATACTTGTAAATGCAGCGAGCTGATTGTGTGCACGTGCTTGTACTGAGCTCTCCATAAAACCAGAGGCCAATGCTATTAAATACTGTTTTTGTGGTCCAGGTATAAAAGTGGAAAGGGAGGACATTACATTGAATCCAGTTTCAAGAGGTATATTGAGTCAGCAATCTGTTGAAAGGGACAAAGGGTGTAGCCATTGAAACCGTTAATTGAATGGGTAGAGGAATTTCCATCCTAAATAGTTCAAGAGCCATGGGATTGCTTCAGGCATGAACTGAACCGATTCTCTTGATAGTGTGTGTGTGTGCATGCAGCATTGCCTTGGCCAGTGGACTGTAAATATGTAAAATACTGATCATGCCCAGACATATCTGCCTAATATAGGCACTGCTTGGGATAAAGCAAAAAACCTTTGAGCTTATTGATGTTTAATAAGTTTAAACTGCTGAAGCATTTTTAAATTCCATTTAATATATCATGCGTGTTGTTTCCAATGAGTTAGTGTTACACAGCAGAGAAACATGCCTTTTGGCCCAACTTGTCCTTGCCGACCAAGGTGCCTTTCATGAGCCCATTTGCTTGCATTTAGCCAATATTGATCTAAAGGGCCTGTCCCACTTGCAGATTTTTTTCGGCGACTGCCGGCGTCATATCAGTGGCGACAAAAAAAATGTTGCGACACTTGAGGAAACACCATGCGTCAATACGTCGTCACACCGCGTCACGCCGCAACTTTTTCAGTGACCTTATACGTCAGTCAACAATGCCGGCAGTCACCAAAATAATCGCCAAGTGGGACAGGCCCCTTATGTCTTTCCTGTTTGTGTCCCTATCTAAATGTTACTTAGCTGTTCCAATTGTATCTCACTCTGCTACTTCTTCCGGCAGCTCATTCCATATACCCACCACCCTGTGTGTGGGAAAAACTTCCCATTAAATCTTTCCCCTCTCACCTTAAATCTATGTCCCCTAGTTTTAGACTCCCCTATCCTGAGAAAAAGACCGTGACCATCCCCCTTAACTAAATTCCTCATGATTTTATAAATCTTTAATGTCACCCTTAACCATCGCTCTAGGAAAACCAGACGTTGCATATCCAGCCTTGCCATAACTCAAGCCAGCTAATCCCAGCAACATCTTTGGGAACATTTTCTTCACCGTCTCTAGCTTAATCGCATCCTTCCTTACAGTATGGTGCCCAGAACTGCGCATGGTGTTTCACGTACGGTCTCTCCAACATCTTGTACAGCTCTGACATGATATCCCAACTCTTGTACTCAATGCTCTGTCCAATGAAGGCAAGTAGGCCAAATGCTGCCTTCACCACCTTGTCCAGCTGCATTGCCAACTTCAGGAAACTATGTACTTGTAACCCTATATCTCTCTGTTCTATAACATTCCATGGTGTCCTGTCATTTACTATACAATTCATAGAAACATAGAAAATAGGTGCAGGATAGGCCATTTGGCCCTTCGAGCCAGCACCGCTGATCATCCAAAATCAGTACCCTGTTCCTGCTTTTTCCCCATATCCCTTCATTCCTTTAGCCCTAAGAGCTAAATCTAACTCTCTATTGAAAACATCCAGAGAATTGGCCTCCACTGCCTTCTGTGGCAGAGAATTCCATGGATTTACAACTCTCTGGGTGAAAACGTTTTTCCTCATCTCAGTCCTAAATGGCCTACCGCTTATTCTTAAACTGTGACCCCAGGTTCTGGACTCCCCCAACATCGGGAACATTTTTCCTGCATCTAGCCTGTCCAATCCGTTAAGAATTTTACATGTTTCTATAAGATCTCCTCTCATCCTTCTAAATTCCAGTGAATACAAGCCCATTCTTTCATCATAAGTCAGTCCTGCCATCCTGGGAATTAACCAGGTGAGCCTACGCTGCACTCCCTCAATAGCAAGAATGTCCTTCCTCTAATTAGACCATTTAACAATGAAGGTACTGCAAGTGACATTTTTGCTATGAGGAACAACGTTGATGGTAGAATATGTACTGGCACCACGTCCCACGTGGTCTCTGAGGCAGCGATAACAAGGAGAGATAACTTTGCCACCCTCTTGACTTCCGAATGATGCATGGCTTTGAGAAAAAGCTACTAAAAATTGAGGTATATACCAAAAAATGTCGAGTATTGCAGACTTTGTCTCCATCTGTGCATTTTATACTATTATTTTACCAACTGCAATCACCGAAGGTGGCCAAGAGTTTCTCACACCTCTTTATTCACTAGGTTTCTTTTCATCAGTGTAAATATTAATCAGTTCACATTCCCTTCCATTTATAAATTACCCTGCTGCTCCTCATTAAAACATTCCTTACAGGAAAATTGACAAGCTTCTGCCAACCTATACTTTTAAAGTGAGGAACCAGTGCGAGTTACTTGTAGAAAGCAATGGTAATAACTAACTTTCCATAGTGACAAGTGTATTGGAGTGGTATCAGAAATATAGCCTGCTTTTGGTTTCGTTTTTACGGCTTGCTTAATTTTTAACTATCATGTCTCTATGTTTTTAACAAAGTTCATCTGGCCTGAAAATTAGAAATTAATTTTAAGGTTTGTGCCAAGACTCCCCCCCCCCCCCCCCCCAAATCAAATGCCTTTTACACATGCTGACAATACTCGGCTTCTGAAATAGGTTGTTTGCTTGCACACAGCAAATGCCACCACATTGCCGAGAAGATAGAACACAGATTTCCCTGGAATGGCATGTTTTTATCATTCCCACATGGGAATGTCTTGTGGAATTCCAACCTTTTATTTTTATGTTTTTATATAAATAAGGGTGGGAACAGGTGGAGTCACTTTACCTTGTGTAAACACGGTGGAAATCCAAAGCAAATTATTGAATCAAAGAGCCTGCCCATTGACAGAAGTTACTGGAGCAACAATGGCAACAGTTTCAATGCAAAAGAATGAATGGCTAAACATTGAACATATTGTTAAATTGATAGATATGATTGAACTTATTTAAAGTGGGGCTGGAGGTGGTGGAATCCATTTTCATACTTAGAACTTCAGTAGAATCTGATGTGAAGGAGGCTAATCGGTTTGCACCAGCTTGTGCTGCCTCACAAAAAAGAGTATGACTGATTCTCATTTTACGTTCCTCTGCAATCAGGGCTGATGCCTCTGAGCATTACTGCTTGCAAGGAGAACATGCTGATACCTTGTAGACCATGTACTTACTCAATCTGCTCCTTGTACATTTGCCCATTCATCATCTGAGTGCTGTTTCTGCTGGAGATGCATGAGCTAATATATGCCAACTATTGGCCCTGCACTCCAATTTCATTTCATACAGTTTAGAGATACAGCACAGAAAAAGGTCCTTCGGCCCACTGAGTTCACGCTGATCAGGGATCACCCATTTACACTAGTTCTAGTTATCCCACTTTTGGATCCACTCTTCGCACACGAGCGGCAATTTACAGAGGCCAATTATTGCATACCTTTGGTATGTGTGAGGAAACCAGAGCACCTGGAGGAAACCCACGCAGTCACAGGGAGAACAAGTGCAAACTCCACACAGACAGCACACGAGGCCAGGATTGAACCCGGGTCTCTGGAGCCGTGAGGCAGCGGCAGCACCTGCTCCACTTTGCCACCCTTTCCCGATACCTCTCGCAACTTTGCATGCCATCTTCACACTTCCTAAACAGTGTTATCTCCAAAATCTTGAGACAAAGTTCTATATACAGAGGAGAAACGGAAAGGAGATGGTTGTCACAATCCTTCATATATCTTCACATTTGGCCATTGTGCTAAGGAATGGAAGCTGCTGGCAATATCTTAGATATAAGAGAAAATGGGGGGAACTTATTAGCCTAACATCAAGCCAGACCATGCAAGGATGCCAGATCTTTTCCTCATTGGCCAATCAGATATAATTTTAAGATAGGGTTCCAGATTGTGAATAAACTTAAGTTCCACAGTCATGCTAAGAGTGGAACTTGCGTCTCGATATTTACTTTGGGCCTTTGGATCAGTACTGTATATGGTTAACTTTTACATGCTAACTATTTTCCCCTATGTACTAACGACTCTATGTTAACCTTCGATTAACCCCACTGATCGTTTTGGCAAAATAATAAAACATTCTGTACTCTCGCCAACACTCTCTTTTTCATAATCAGGGAATATTTTATTAAAGACATTTACATGGCATTATATTACATGTGCCATTTGAAAGTTTACATGCAAAACACGTACTGTATTTCCATATCAATGCAATTTACATTTCCTTAAAGAACTATATTGTGGTTTATACAATTTGTGCTAGTTGCCTGATACGGGAAATGGTGTTGAAACAATAATAATCCAGAGGCTTGGACTAAACGTCCAGTGACATGAGCTCAACTATTAGCATGGCACCTGTGGGATTTACATCTGTTAATAATCACAAACTTGGTCTTAATATAATATCTGAATCTTTAATATTCTTAAAGCGAGGAGATCTGTCACCTTTACATGCTCTGCCTTGAAGTTGGGCTGAAGGGTTTCCCCACTTTCTCTTTCCACTCAGATATTGCCAGCAGCTTCCATTCCTTTAGCGCAGTGTCCAAATGTGAGGATGAACGGAGGACTGTCAAGACCATCTTCTTTCCCACTTCTCTCTGTAATCCGTCAAGACCTGACATTCATTTTACTTAAGTTTCACTAACTTTCCCTGCACCATATTTTTTTAAAGCAGTTTTCCTAATAATGCTGCTCTTTCATTCTAATTCAATAGTTTTGTTTTAACCACATTCAGCGATTTCACAGTTACTATTACTAAGATCAACATTAAGATTTAACATTCCAGAATTATTTAATTAATGGAATTTAAATTTTCAAACTACCATGATAGTTCTTGAACCAGTGACCTCAAACTCTGCATGCTAGTTTACTAACTTACCAACTGCTCCACTATACTCTCATTACTGGAGCATTCAGGAGCACCCTTGATCATTGACAAGCCCAGATGAAGGGGTAGACCTCTCGTAGGAGACACAATTCATTCTCTCTGAGCTCCAGTGAATCTGTTGTATGCAAGTAGCTGTAAAAGGCAGCGAGCCCTGCCTTTACCACTAGGAAGAATGGGGAATATGTGGCAGAACCTGAAATAATTATTTTCAGTCACAATGCAGAAACATAAAAGGCTGCCATGGAGACGAAGAAATACACTGGAAATACATCTCTGGACCGAACCCCAACACTCTGCAGTCCCTCATCCTCACAGATTGGATCTTATGCTGAGAGTAGCTTTACCCCATGAGGCATGAGATCATTATCCAGGCAGAGTTCACAGCATGCCTCTGCTGTGCATGATTTTGTTAATTCCTGTCTCCTTGCCAACATGCTGCAGGGTTCGCTCCTTGTTTTACTAAGATTTGCAAACGAAGATCCTAGGTGTCACATTATAACTCTAACTTCTGTTAGTAAGACAGGAATGAGTGTCATGCATGTTGATGATGTTATCACCTGTGTGAATGTTGGCAGCAAAATAAAATCAACTTCATTAAGATGTGTGCGGTCAAGAGTACCTACCTAATACCTGTCAAGATTCCTGCTGTTAGAGACTGCCTCTGGAAAAATTTTGCATCAAATTTCTTTGCTGATATTTGCTTATTTTTGTTAAGAATGTTTTGGATATTTCTGTCTGGAATTATGTACTAATTTTGTTCACATTTTTCCAATGAAAACTGAGGTAAAAAATATTAAAAAGCATACCTTAACTTTTCTCTTATCTAAATTTTTGAGACTCATTTTAAGTTCACCTGAAGTTCCAATGTTCCCTTTCATTTTTATTCTCATTCCACTCATGTTCTGGGGTCCGTAGAGGTGAATAAACCTTACAGGCAACTTTCTCAACAAAATTGAATAGAGTTATCAGCAAAAGGGTTGTCATTTGCTTATATTTTGGGTTTTGTAGTTTACTATCATGTTATTGGATCTGCACATCTAAACACAGAACTCACAAATCACGGAGTATGTTGATATATGATTAACAACACTTCTGGAGAAATCCAGGAGATGGTAACTACTGTGGTTCCTATCCTGCTTCTCAAAGCCAACAAATATCTCATTTCTCCATAGTTTGTCAGTTGCACAATTGGCCAATTTCTCTCCGTCAAATAACGCAACAGATGTTTTGTAGGACCTGGGAATGAAATAGTGGCCTGGTAATGTTAGTCATCAGTCTTTGCTTTGTTTTTATTCCTCTTTGTTCCTCCTCCTCCTGACTTCATCAGCAGTTCTGCAACTGTTTTAGCAGCTTCTGAAAGGCCAAAAACTTCAAGGAAAATCTGAATCATAGTGGTGAATAGGTTGGCTCAAATCTCCAGCAGTGCAAAGAAATACTGTATTCCCTATAAATCTTTTTCTAGTTGCTTACCATGTGTTAACCTTGATTGTTTAGCGAATTTCAAAGTTTCATTAGCCTCCCTACCTCTATTTTTGGGCCAACTGTTTAAAATTTCCAGATTTCTCTCTCCTTTCTTACTTATGTTTTGATATACTTTTGAGCTTACTCTTGATGTCTTCCAACCTGTAGAGATTGTTGTAGAATCTATGGAATTTTGTAGGGTGACTGGACCAACTATTTCCATAATCACTCTCTTGTGAGCCCCAAGATGATGGTCATCTAGCCCTGGGAATTCATCCATTAATTTATCTAGTATTCATTTTTTCCACTAGTGTCAATTTCTTTGAGCCCCTTCTTTGAACTCAAAACTATAATTCTCCACTATCTTCTTCCATGTTATGTGAAAGACACGTATTTAATATTTCAGCTCATTCTTTACTCTGCAACATCATTTGTTCTGACTCCATCTGTAAAAGTACCACATTAGTTTTTGCTATTTTCTTTCCTTTTTTACGTTAGATTTTTGTAGTCTGTTTTATTTCTCACTAGATTACCCTTATTTTCAACTATCCCATTTCTTATCGTCAACTTCGTCCTTCTTTGTCGAATTCTGAAATGTTCCCTGTTCTCAGATTACCGCCTTTCTTGGGAACGTTATAAGCCTGTACAACGACGAGACCAGGCATTGCTTTCACCAAATACTTATACTTAGTACGTCAAGGCCTACTGGATCTCACGGTTGCTAACCATTTTAACTCCTTTTCTCACACCTATTTCACTCCTCATCCTCCCCTTCCACCTACATTCCTTCCTCTAGCTTCACAATCCGCAACTCTTCAATCCTTTTGTCTCGTAACTGTCTTTTCATCTCGAACCTTTGTCCAACCATCTGCCTATCAGAAATCTCTCTCATCCGTACTTACCTATTACCTGCCAGTCTTTGTCTTGCTCCTCCTCTCTTCCTATTTTCTTCCCGCCCACCCCCCATGCCCCCCAACAGTCTGAAGAAGGGACTTGACCCAAAATGTCCCCTGTCCATGTTCTCCAGAGATGCTGCATTAGCTGCTGAGTTACTGCAGTATTTTTATTTTTTGCAAAACAGCATCTGCAGTTCCCTGTTTCTACTCTCCTTACCTTTTGATATCCAAAGGTTCTTGAAAGTTTGCCATTGCTTATTTACTATATAGAGCATGAAAACAAGCCATTCAGCTTGACTTGTCTATGCCGATCAAGTTGCCCTTCTGCGTATGTCCCACTTGCCCATTTTGGACACACATTCATCTAAAACCTTCCTATCCATGTACCTGCCCAAATAATTTTAAATGTTCTTATAGCTGCCTCAATCATTTACTCCTGTAGTTCGTTCCATATACATACCAACTCACCTGTGATAAAGCTGCCCCTTAGGTTCTTGTTAAATCTTCCCCACTCACTTTAAACCTGTGCCTTCTAATTCTTGATTCTCCAACCGTGGGGAAAAAGGTTGTGTGCATTCACTCTCTGTTAGTGTAGTTTCCAATTATGCACGACCGGATCACACAACCTGCTTTTGTAGTTTGCCTTGGTTAGATTTAATACCACAATTAACCTTTCCTTTCGTGCACAATGCTAGATGTGCAATAGACTGTTTCTGCTTTGATTTCTGATCCAGCAAACCATTACTTATTCATCCCTCACACTTCCACAGTAATTTGATTTGCCGCCTTACATGTACATTAAAGTCCCTGTGATTCTTTAATTCCCTTGGTTACCACTCCTGTTTTTAGTGTCTACATGCAACTCCTGCCAAAGTTGTTTGACTTTTGCCACCTCTTATCTCCACCCAAGCTTATTTTAATTGATATTTTTGAGTCTGGATTTTTTCTCTTTGCTCTCTTTATTCAGTTACACTAATATTAGGCATACCTGACTCCTTTTTTATTTTAGACACAAAATGCTGGAGTAACTCTGGAGAGGCAACATCTCTGGAGAGAAAGAATGGGTGACGTTTCGGGTCGAGACCCTTCTTCAGCCTGATGTCGGGAGTGGGCGGGACAGAGATGGAAGTTAGTCGGAGACAGTAAGACTGGAGGGAGAACTGGGAAGGGGGAGAGGGTGGAGAGAGAGGGAAAGCAAGGGCTATTTGAAGTTAGAGAAGTCAATGTTCATAGCACTGGGGTGTAAGCTACCCAAGCGAAATATGAGGTGCTGTTCCTCCAATATGCGCTGGGCCTCACTCTGACAATGGAGGAGGCCCAGGCAAGAAAGGTCAGATTGTGAATGGTCAGAGGCTGAGCAACTGGGAGATCAGGTAGGTTAATGCGGACTGAGCAGAGGTGTTCAGCGAAACGATCGCTGAGCCTGCGCTTGGTCTTGCCGATGTACAGGAGTTGACACCTGGAACAGCAGATACAGTAGATGAGGTTGGGGGAGGTGCAAGTGAACTTCTGCCTCACCTGAAAAGACTGTCGGGGTCCTTGGATGGAGAGGAGAGGGGAGGTGAAAGGACGGGTGTTGCATCTCCTGCAGTTGCAGGGGAAAGTACCTGGGGAGGGGGTGGTTTGGGTGGGAAGGGGCAGGTTAACCAGGGAGTTGTGGAGGGAACGGTCTCTGTGGAAAGCAGAAAGGGGTGGAGATGGGAAGATGTGGCCAGTAGTGGGATCCCGGTGGAGGTGACAAAAATGTTGGAGGATTATATACTGCATGTGACGGCTGATAGGGTGGAAGGTGCGGACAAGGGGAATCTGTCCTAGTTACGAATGGGGGTAGGTGGAACAGGAGAGCAGCTGCGGGATATCGAGGAGACCCTGGTGAGATCCTTTTCTATTTTGCCCATCTCCTCTAAAAAATACAAGTACCCTGGAATATTTAATTCCCAGCATTGATCATTTGTTTTTATTATGAATGCAGTATGTATTCAGATAAAGATCCTTTAAATTTGTCTTTGTACCACATCTCCTTGCTCTGACTCTAGCATGAGGTATACTCACTTGTTCATATGCAATGTTTGTTCTGAAGAAGGATCTCGACCCGAAACGTCACCAATTCCTTCTCTCCAGAAATGCTACCTGTCCTGCTGAGTTACTCCAGCATTTTGTGTCTACCTTCGATTTAAACCAGCATCTGCAGTTCTTTCCTACACATTTTGTCCTGGTACACTCCAGATCGGCACTACCTTGCTCAATGGCTTTGTCCTTTATCTTTAACTTCATACATTTCCCATACCAGACCATTCCCTACCTCCCCTCCCTAGGAATTTGTTTAAAATCATATTATTGTTATTAGTTCATGTCATAGACATAGTTATTCGATTAGCTAGCTCTTGCCTGATTAAATTGAAACTCGATCCAATGGAACCGTTTTCCCAGTATGAGTGCCAGTGTCCCGTGAAATGAAACACACTTCTCCCACTCCAATCTATTGAGTCTCACATTCAATTCTCTAATCTCATTTACCCATTGCCAGTTTATACGAGGCTCAATTGTGTGGCAATCCAAAGGTTATTACCTTTGTTGATTTGGCCTCTTAACTGCTTATTCTCCTTCAGCAGAGCCTTTGTTGTACTCTCCCAGCACATTAGTTCCGCGAGGATCACAATAATTTGTCTTTCCCTTCCCGCTCCAGCTCTGAGGAGATACCCTTACTCCTGGCACCTCGCAGCTAGTAACATCTTTGAGATTCATACTCACATCTGCCTATTTCTCCATCTAACCTTAATGTCCTCTCTTTTATTCCCCTATCTTGAATGGCTCCCAAACCACAGTATTGTCCACACAGGTTGCAAGAACTTTGTATGTATCGGACAAGTTGAAGCACTGACCATTGTTACTTTCTTGTCCCATTACCTGCCTCATGTTGCCACACCATGTTATCCTTCTTGATTGACCAGTTCTATGGTATTCAACCGAAAGGTTGTGACCGCCTCCTGGAATGAAGCTACCAGATAACTTTCCCCTTCACTGAATGCAATGCAGTGTCTGAATTTTGGGCATCAACTCTGAGCCAATATTTCTCTGGCTGCAGCCATTTGATGCAGATATGATCATTTTAAATCCCAATAACTTCCATCAATCCCCTCATGTGACAATTGTAGTACATCACCTGCCCACCCTTGCCTGTCCTAAAATTGTCCCTTTATTTAATTTTGCACTTTTTTCAGCAGAGGGCAGAACATTGACTCCCCATCCCAATCCTTGCTTGCATTCCATGCTGAGGCATCCAGGTCACTCCTAACAGAGTTGTCTCTGCCACAACTATGATGGATCAACAATATATGTACTGACCCTTCATAGACTAACTTCAACAATGGGAGGACCACAGGGTCTTGTGAATCAGTCTGAGTGGAACTCAAAGCCATATTATAGGTTTAGAGTATTGTTTGCAAGCTTTTGACACCACCTGTTAATGCTGAGCTTGGGGCATGAGGTGTGAGAGTGGGGGTGGTGTTGGCAATGGTAAACACTGCCAGTTGGCAGATTTTTCTTTTGGATCTACAGCTTTGCCTACGCCATGACTACATCTCCACTTTAGGCCTGAGAACAATATTAATGGTATAAATATGGCTGCCGTAACTCCTGCCTGACAGCCTCCAGTTGAGGGCTGCGTGGATGTTGATAGCAGAGCGTTTGGACTGGTGTGCAGTGGTGGATAATGGCCGTGGGTAACATCCGTGGGTAACATCCCAGGCAAGTTTGATTCATTGTCATCATGAACCAATGAAGCCGATCGCTTGTAACTAGTTGCCGTGTGAAGCATTCCCACTTCTGACGCAATTGCAAATAAGATGTCTCTTGTGACACCTGCCTGGAGCTACTGTTCATATTTGTTTCCCCCAGCAGCATTGAACTTGTTTTATTTTTTTTAAACAAGAGGAGAGTCATTGTACTCGATGCTTGTGTAGTTTTGTGGGGGCGGGGAAAGACATTTTCATACACGTCCGTCAGGAGTCACTCCCAAAAGACGTTGCATAGAAAGCACTTTGATTGTGTGTGTGCAATTAGAGGAGGCTCAAAACACACAGCTGCTAGCCCTGCCTTCAGACCTTATTCCCAGTTGAACATTTTTCCACACCTTCAACATGAGGTGAGGGATGTCAATATTATATTTTACTACCACCCCCCACCTTTCTTTGGAATTTGGGGTTTCCAAAGCTAAAAGAAATGTGGACTTTAAATGGGTTTATTTTGGCAAACTTTATACAGCCAAATCAGTGTGCTTTAAAAAAAAATTTGATTTGACTGAAAATTCCAATGTAAGGGATGTCACAGTTGGGACTTAGTAATTTCTGCAGCTGAGATCAGTAGATCAATGTTTAATCTGTTTATTTGCTAATATCAGCCAAGTTATTTCCAGCCTGTCCTCGGTGATTGCTGCAGTATACGACTCTGCACATTCACCATTACCTTTGCAACTCAGCAGGCCTGCAAAACGAATTCTAATTTTGGCAATTATTATATTCTTTTATTGCTTTTTCTATTTGGCTTTATTTTAAAAGAAAGCAGTGGACTTGCTTGGATAAGATAAATAATTTGAACCTGTAACTCAAGCTGTAACAGCTCCTTTGCAATGTGCTTACAATCTTAGAACTATCTGTTTTTGCTCCATGTCTGCACAGCAAGCTATCAGCTTGCACGTATAATAATTATTGAAAGGTTGAACACAGTCCAAGGAGCAGATGACTAAAAGTTACAAAAATACAAAGCTCTCCTGCAGCTTTCTTCCCTCTACTACAATCCGTCCAATGAATGGTCCTGACGTGAAACGTCACCTATGCATGCCCCCCAGAGATGCAGCCTGACCCACTGAGTTACTCCAATACTGTCTTTTTTTTAAAATACAGCATCTGCAATTTCTTATGATTTACAAAGATACAGGCTCTGCAGTCTTTGGGAAGTCAAAGGTCCACCCTTGCAGCCAGGGGACTCTCCATTACGTTTGTGGCACTACAAATGTGGAGTCAGAACAGATTTGGCATCTCAAAAGCAGGCATCCATGAAGCACTGTGGACCATCAACAGAAGTACATGACGATTGTAGCCTCATGGCCTGGTACTTTCCCTCACTCCACCATTTTGTGTCAAGACAATGTGTCAACCCTAATTCACTGTAGAGTGCATGCTGGAAGCAACATCAGGTGTACCAAATGATCATGTGGAACCTGCAATACAGAACCATGTGCAGAGTAAACAACAAAACCAGCATGCAATAGATGAGTATAAGTGATCTTACAACCAACGCATCAGATATAAGCTCACAAGACCTGCCACTTCTAGTCGTGAATGGCGGTGAGCAATTGAACAGCAAACAGGAGGAGAAGGGTTCAAGATCACCCTCTTTCTCAGTGGTAGGAGCGGCAGCATGTGAGTGCTAAAGAAAAGGCCAAAGCATTCACAGTCATATTCAGTCATGTGCTGAATGGAAGATCCATCCAAGTATCATCCTGAGATTCCCACTATCACAACAGTCGGTGTTCAACCACTTGGATTCGCTCATCGTGATAACAAGAAACGGCTGAGCGCCTTGAATACAGCAAAGGTTTTATGACCAGGCAATATCTTAGATCTAGTACTGAAGACATGCACTCCAGAACTTGCTGCATCTTCAGCCAAGCAGTTTCAATATAATTACAGCACTGGCCATACAGTTTTCATCCAGTCAGTCTACTCTCAATCATCAGCAAGGTGATGGAAGCTATCATCAACACTAAAGTTCATAAAGCCCCAGTAACTCACCAATAACCTACTCACCGTTTACCAATTTGAGTTTGGACACTCGGCTCTGGACAATCTTGAAACAACGAGCTGGCTAATGATGATCCACAAGGCACATGCCTGGAGCATAATGGAATATTCTCCACTCACATGGATGAGTAACTCATCAACTCACAAACAGCTCAATGTTGGACAATGTAGCCCACTTAATGATACCCCATCAGCCATACCAAGCATTCATTTTTTCCACCATTGGTACACAATGGCTGTATTGAGCTGGCCGATGATGATCCACAAGGCACATGCTTGGAACATGTATTGGCTATATTGTGTGCCATCTTTGAGATATGCTGCGGTTCCTTGCCATGGCATCCCTTCCACAGCATTTTCCAAATTCGTAAAGAAAGAAAATGGCAGTAGATGTTTGGGAACGCAATCATGCATGTTTAAACCACACATCGTTCTGACTAGCGTAGATAGGGTATCCTGGTTAGCATGGGCAAGTTGGGCCAAAAGGCATGTTTCCATGATAATATATGACTTAGAAATGTATCACTGTTCCTTCATAATCACGGTTGAAATCCTGGAACTCTCTGCCCGACAACACTGTGGGGGTATCTACGGAGGAAGAGTTGTAGTGTATCAAGGTGGCAATACCTTTTTTGGGGCAATAAATCCTGACCTTGCTAGAGACATCCAGATGCTGAAAGTGAATATTTACAAAATAGACGAATAGATATCATGCATGTATTGCAGTGACAAATTATGAAATGAGTTGTGAGCATCTATCAGGCTGGCCCACATCCCCTGTTTGTGTGCTTTTAGTGAATGCTTTGCCCATGTGCTTTTTAGTGAGTAACTAAGACCCAGACGATCCCGAGCCTTTGTTCAGTTGACTGATATCCTGAGGAGCACCAGGGTTCCCACAATCTTCCTCAGAGCCAGAGTTGGGAGGAAATAAATGATCCAGACTTTCCTGTTCTGGTTTACTATCTACTGACCTTGATTTGAAATCTGCCTGTGTTACTGTTGGGTGAGTTGAGCGCTGTGCTTGGTTGTGTTGCACTTCCTGTTGCAAACAGTTTCCCACTTCAGAACACTTGGATGACAACGAAACCAAGGACCAGATGTCAGCCTGGTTTCAGAAGCGAAGGAAGGGGAACTCATTGACAATGGAGGGATAAGAAACCGAGTCAATATTCAGTTTACTTCCACAGTGGCATTTTCGTATTTGCGCAGCATGATTCTGCAAAATGGCGAGAGTAGTTATCAAGCCATATTCTTTATCCTTATAGTGACACAGATACAGTTAAGAAGGAGTTGCCCTATAGTCGGCTGCCTGTTATCATCCTTCATGTTGAGTATCTACTGAACTCTGAAGAAGGGTCTCGACCCAAAACGTCACCCATTGCTTCTCTCCAAAGATGCTGCCTGTCCCGCTGAGTTACTCCAGCATTGTGTGTGTGCCTACTGAACTCATTTAATATATTTTATAAAACCCCTTCTGTAATTTTAAAATATACAATTGTTATAGTAGGGAATTCATTTATTGAGAAGGAAAGCAAATGGGTGGCAATCCATCTTGGGTTACTGCCAATAAGTTTGCACCAGGTAGTGGCTGTGTACTGAGTGCTGATTCTAAAGTTCAATTCCACAACTGCATACATGGTGCCGTTGATAGTGTGTTGCATACAGAATACCAGTGCTGAACTCAATGCAAATGGAGCAAAATCATCTTTATTTCATTGCAAAGCTATAATTTGCCACTGCAGAATAACTTGATGGATCCTGGTACTAATTCATTAACATATACATCACTGCCTCCCACCATCCCTACTGACAACAATACAAAGCATTAAAACTCCCAAGTAATAGGAAACAATGGGAATATTGGCATCGTTCATTTAAATGTAAAGGTAAATCAGTCATTTTAAGTTCAGAATGTCAAGTGTTCGCATATTGATTTCAAGCTTTGTAGTTTGTTATCTGGACTTTTTTTCGGACTGCGTTGTGTATGTTTGATTGATTGGCAGGTGTGTCTCCCCATTATGTCCCTGTGCATTATTCACATCTCTTCTTGTCACTTCAATAATTCCTCATGAAATATTCCCTGATTTACTTGGCAGTCAAATAATCTGCTTCACGATCCCTTCCATTTGCATTTGCAGCCCTTCTTTAAAATGCAAACTATTTTCATATCCCAGAATGAGTGGATTAGAATGATTCCAGGGCTTGGAATTCCTCTTGGCTTTCACAGAGTACTCTTTCTTCTAACTTAACCAGGACCCGTCAGTTTGCCTCATCATGACTGAGTTACAAGCTTAAGACATGCCGTGGCATGAAAAGACCATGCACTGTGCTAGCTCGATCATCAACTTATTAATGGTATTCAAATGACCGAGCTAGTGAAAAATGCTGTCACTGTTTCCCTGGTTAATACAGTATCAAGTTGACTTATTTGAGTGAAACTGTATATATGTTGTATTTAGTTTTACCAAGAATCAACTTGTTTTGTTGCCATTCAAGGATCTGGATTGTGAAGATGTTCTGGGTATTTAAAATAATTCTGTCCGTCTCCTAAATTAGATTATGTTCAGGGTTGAGAGAGAGTTTTCCGAGTTGATCATTTTAATCTACAGGCTTTTTGAATTAGTACGATGGAGGGCAGTGAAAAGGTCTCTTGGATCTACATAAAAGTCTTTATTTAAATTAAACATTCATTATTTATAATGTTTTAAGGCTATAGCTGACTGTGTTAACAAAATAATGAATCACTGTGATATAAATATATTCTGGTGGGTTGAACATGCCTTTGGCTTAAAATAGTTTATGATGAATAGCCTACACACTGATGGAAATAATCATTGTGTCACATCAATCATTTATGAAACTGTTAAACAATTTAATTCCTATTTGGATGAATAAAAAGCAGAGCCTTGCAGGTGATTACACTGATGCCAGCAGGGCTAACTTGTTATATTTCCATGATAACAAGAACAATAACCAGCTCATAAAAGCTCATGGTAATTATGGATAAACGAGACCTTTCAACCCATCTTTATACATCCATCTGAGAAAGTTCTGAATTGTCAATTGCAGCAACCAAACCTCTTCTTTGAGTTCCAGAGTTTATGTTCTGTATATTTTATCGGGAAATTCTGTTCATGTATTGATGATTCAACAGTTCCAAATTTAACCGAACCTGCTCAGTTAGAACAGGTTGGGCCAGGTCAGTCACAACATTTATCTTGCATGTAGTTTTAGTTGTGCACTAAATTTGGCATTTGATTGGAACCACCTCGTTCTCTTGATGGTTAGTGTCAGCAAGAGCCAGCGTTTGACAAAGTGCTGAATTATATTTATCCACATGTACCATTTACTAAATTGAATATGTTGCAGCATGCATAGATTAGTCTTCTGCACCCCATAACCAAATTAAGCCCCCTGGAATCCAATAAAGCTTATTTGAAAACTGCAAATGAGAAAGACGGGCTGAATGATTTTCCTTACCTGTAATCATAAGATTTAATGGATAGCGTTTACTATCTTTGTTACCCCAGTAATAGAATAGGTCAACACACTTCCCTATAATGGTACGCCTCTCATTTTTTCAATAGGAATTATTTAACCCAGAGTCATGAATGATTGATTTATGATGCTTTTTTCTGTATTATTACTGTATTGAATAACTTTAAAATCACCTCACAACAGTTTCCTTTGAAGGATAAGAAACTCAAATTGCTGCAGTCTTTCAGCATAATGCAGATTTCTGCAGTACCAATCCTGTGGCCACAGTTCTCATTCTGATATTTGTCATTGAAATGGGAGAAGCCCCATCTAGTCCTCAGGTGAGCCTAAGGCCATTTACAGTGCAGTCAGTGTTACAGGAGCATTTTTTTTAAAGCAACATTAGACGAGGATACCATTCGAATGGCCCATGTGCTCGTTCACATCCACCTGCAGGAATCAAAGAGGCCTTTGTTTAATGACACCATCACCTCCAGCAAAGGAGAGTTCCTGTCATTTTATTGTGTTACACTTTACAACCTGCCCAAATTCATAAATTGAGTTGAGGCACTTGGCAGTAAGGCGTCCCACTGACGAGCCGTACATTGCTCAGGCATGTTGGGACTTTTTAGGTAAAACAGTAAAATTCAAAATGGGCAGTGTATGGAAATTTGCAGAATATGTCATGGAACCTTTGCAGGATACTGACATCTCACATCACAATTTGCTCTTTAATATCAATTGTTCTTTTGTTTTACGTAAATAAATGTCTAAAATCACACTGCCAAATTAATAAGAAAATCTTATTTTAAAGAACAATATATTTGTTGGCACAGTTTAGTTCGTAGTGGAACTGGTATCATTGAGATTTTGTGGTGAGGGGAAAACAATGAATATTGTTTTTTTTTTACTTTTTGAGAAACAGCCCTTGTACCCAATTTCAGGAAAATCAGGCTGAGCTTATTTGTTTTGGATAAAGATTGGGAGAAGCTCCCAACTGGTCCCATTCATCACTGTATCACTGACGGTTCCAAGAATGAACTAAAATTGTGGGTGTCCCATGCTTCACCCATCAGTTGTGAGAGATATGTGGCTAACCGGATCCTCTCGAGGTCATTCAATTAAACAGTACCATGGTGATAGGGCAGAGAGTTGGAGGGGCAAGATGATCAAAGTCAAGGAGTGGAGTAGGAAATGGCCAGACTATTGGATACAGTTTATGAACAGATAGTGAAGAACTATTTGTAAATGTATCAGATTTTGCGTCTCTTTTGGTGTATCCGAAAGCACTTCACAACCAGTGAAAAACTTGAGATGTAGTCACTGTTACGGTTTGGAAATATGGTAGTCATTTTTGCGGAGCAAACTCAACAAACATCCGAGCGGTAATGAACAGAAACTCTTTCTTTAGTGATGTTTGTTGAGGGATAAATATTCGTCAGGACACGAGAGATAATTGGTCAAATGGTGATCACACCCTTGTTCTTCTTTAATGTAATGCCATAGGATCATGGCCATCTGGGATGCTCAGGTTAGCATTTTATCTGAAAGCCGGCACCTTTGGCAATGCAGCTCCTCCTGAAGCATCAGCCTGGACTTTTGTGCTGATGTGTCTGACTCAGATGTGTCTGACAGCAAGAATATTGGCACCTATGCAGGACGGACAACGAGAGTGAAGGAAGTGAAAAGTGAGGATTAGGCGCAGGGTGGGGGCGGGGAATGGTTGGGGGGAGCTAGCAGGTGTTTGGACAATAAGAGGAAATTGAAGGGGAGGGAGCAAGGACAAAGGATCATATCGGGATTAGATCAGAGTGCTGGAGATAGGTCAGGGGTCCACAGGATGTCAGATAGGATATCAAAGGGAATGGGCTGTCGAGGGGACCAATGAAGCTTCAAGTTCAGAAGGGGGAGGCAAATGAAACCAAAGTGAACATGGACTTTTGAAAGTGCCTGTATTTACCATTGACTGGCATCTTGTAAGACTGAATTGTACTATTTATTAGTGGTGCCTGAATGTACATCAATAGTGCGATCTCAAGTAATTATGTGCACATTGATGTCATGTTCGTTATGTACATTATTGACTTTTAAAACACAGGCTGCTAAAACATCCGAAGAAGATCCCAGCCTGAAATGTCACCTATCCATTTTCTCCAGAGATTCTGCCTGACCCCCTGAGTTACTCCAACATTTTGTGTCTATCTTTCATATAAACTAGCATCTGCAGTTCCTTTTTTTAAATTACATTTTGACTGCTACATTGTTTGACCTGTGTATCTTTCCACCTGTGCTCCCACAAGCCACATCCCCTATTTGGTTGGGACATTTGATGGCCATAACTTTTATTTAGACAGTAGATAGAAATGATGATATACCAATCCATTTATAATGTTTCTTTCCTTAAGAACTAATCCATACAGTGGAATCTTGGGTACAGTCTAATGAAACCTTTTTGTTTTGTTTGTTTGGAATAAAAAGAGGGTGATCGGTGGAAAGACCTCAACAGGAAGTGTCAAATTGACCTTGAGCAAACTACCAGTAATCTGGATCCACCTTGGACTTGTTTGACTGGCTCAGATGAGTATCAGGAGAATGCAGTCTGGCCAAGTGATGCAAGTACAACGTCTGCTGTGACCAGTTTGATCAAAGACCTCAGCCTCAGTGACTGTAGCAGCAACCCATCGGCACCTCCCAGCAAGCGGCAGTGCAGGTCGCTCTCATTTTCAGATGAGCTCTCCAGCTGTCGATCCCCCTGGAAACCTAGTGGGTCAAAGGTGTGGACTCCAGTAGATAAACGACGCTGCCACAGTGGGAGCAGCGTGCAACATTTTTCGAACGGGGTGTCTACAATGCAGAGGAGTTCCAGTTTTAGTCTGCCTTCAAGATCCAACGTCTCATCTTTTCCATGGGAACCCTTGGCAACCAGCAAGAGATCAGCGTGCCCTCGGGGTCAGGGCTTCTGGACCCCGCCCGCTTGTGGAAGGCTTGAGGATGACTTGCACCCCGATTCCAGTTTGGGCGTGGCATCCAGGGTCGATCTGCTGCGGCCCCTTTCCGCGTCTCACGAGCAGATATCTGTGCTGGAGCACGGCAAGCCGTCCACTAATGCAGCAACAGCCCCAGTCTCAGACCACGCGCAGCAGGCCAGCCGCCTACTCCGATGCAGGTCCCAGCCGTGCGTCCACAACGATCAGAAAGTTGGGATGAAGCGACGGCGCCCGGAAGAACAAAGGCCGTCCCTTGACCTTGCCAAGATGACTCAGGTATGTGATGGACTGTAGGCTTAGGCTGACACTCATTTCCAAATCCTCCCCTGCCATCCCAAAATGGATGTGAAACAAATTGCAGTATTTTTGAATTATAACCTACAACGATGTAGATGCCACAGATCTCCATTAACATAAGCACATTAGGAGTGACTTGTGTATTTAAATTTTGCAACATGTAAGACAGATGCAGAAATTACTCAACCTTTTGATAAGATTACTTTACATTTCCCAGGGATTGTCATTCATCTGTGTGCACAATTACATTTTGACAGGACTGTAAAAGCTGATTGAAGAGAAACCGTGCAGGGATTAAC
Source organism: Amblyraja radiata (assembly GCF_010909765.2). Lineage (NCBI taxonomy): Eukaryota > Metazoa > Chordata > Chondrichthyes > Rajiformes > Rajidae > Amblyraja > Amblyraja radiata. The sequence goes on from NC_045970.1 coordinate 20,657,180, forward strand.
ATTCTTGTTTGAGTGCCGGTGTAGGACTGGAATGGAATTGAAAGAAAAACTGTTCCAAAAATATTAATAACTTGCAACATTTCAACCCTTTCATTCAGAGCTGATTTAAAATTATATGCAGCAACATTTTATTCAGCCATGAACAGATTTGTTTTTACCCTTAAACACTGTACAGATTGCCTGACTCCTTTGTTGTGGGAGTGCATGTGCCCTCCTAAAACAAGGTCCTTCACTTTGCGCCCAGTCAGAATAGCAAATATTGTTTCCCTCTCTTCACCATCAATCCTTTCACGCTGCAGTTCTAATTCTTTAATTCAGCTTTGGGGCTTCTTTGCAGTTCAACTCGTCAGAAGTTCTGTACAATACAATATTTATTGTCAAGTGAACCTCAGTGAGGCTCAAACGAAACTCTGTTTCTACAGCCATACAAACAAAAACGATCCCTACTAGACACAACCAATTCACACAAACATCCATCATAGTGAACCTCCTCCTCACTGTGATGGAAGGCAAAGTCTTTTCTCTCCCCTGCTCTCGATTTTTCTCCTGATGTTGAAGCCCGATGTTGAAGCCCCAGGTGGGCGATGGTAAGTCCCACGACCATTTTAGGCCCCGTCGGGCGATGTACGGCCCCGTATATCACCGGGATGTTTGTAAATCCAGTTTCTAAAATCCAACCTAAAGCAATTGCAAACCAGGCAGGAGAGATTGTAAGCAACAATCTAAAATCAAAGATTGCAAAACACTCCCATTGTTTGAAGCAGAGGATCAATTTATTGATGCTCCAGGCAACCCATAACCTGTTCTTGCAACGGTAAAAACTGTTATTCCACACTGCTTTCATCTTTTTAAAAAAAAGAATTCGGTATCATGTTAGTTTATTTAGCGTAATGTTACTAATGCCGTTTTCTACTTTTTTCACATTTGTGGATCCATAACATGCTTCAACTGAGGGAGTGAACCCTTTTGGAAACCTATAGGCTTTGTTAAGTACCTGAGTAGATGATTTAATATCCTCTCTTTTGCACTTGTTGTTTCAACACACCAAACTCAGCACATGTGCACGGATGAGCACATTATTTTCTTTAGCACCTGAGCTGTTGACCAATAAAAATAAACTATGATTAATTCCATCTCTTAACTAACTCTCTCTTCTTAGCGCTTATTCCCTGCTTTCTCTTTTGCTCTGCTCTGTACTGCCCGTGCTTCCCTCTTTCCTCTCACCTTTTCTCACTCCTTTCACCTCTTCCTTCTTGCCCCTCCCCCCCCCCCTTTCTGAGACTCGTTCTACACCGTAGATATTCCAAGTGTACAGGAGTTGCCTGCTGACCATCCCTGATTGATCTTGAGAAGGAGGTGATGAGCCACCTCCGAATATGATGGTGCCATCATGCTCTTGAAAGGTGCAGGATTTTGACCCATCGCTAGTAATGTAATGGTGATGTATTTGCCAGTCAGGATAGAGTATAACCAACAGCGGAAACTGCACATGGTGGCATTTCCTGGAGCCAACTGAACTCCTTGCCGCAAGATCTCCCGGGCTTGAGAGGCCTGAAGTAGTTGAGTTGGGTAACCGCAATGATTTTTGTTGGTGGTGTACATGCAGTGCCCTGGTAGTAAAGGAAATTAATATGTCGGGTGGTGTCCAGGGTGTATCAAGCAGGCTGCTTTGTCCAGGATGGTGCAAGATTCATGAGTGTTATTGGCTCTGTGGTCATCCAGGCAAGTGGAGGGTACTCCATCACTCTCATGAAATGTGCAATCCAAATGGAGCAAAGGACATGAATACTATTGGACATTGAGGTATTGTTACAGGATACCTTGACTCTGACTTGAAAATAACCACAGTGTTGCCGGTCCATTGATGTTGCTGGTCAGTGGTGACCTGACACCCCCAGGAAATAGATGGTGTAGAACTCGATGGTTATGTCAGTAGGTATATAGACACACATTTGCTACAGATTGAGATCGCCTGGCAATTTTGTAGCACAGATGTTACGTATTCGACATCAGCTCATACTTGAATGCTCTCCAGGTTTTGACTGCTTCATCTGCTGACAAGTTGCATATTGTGCATCATCAAAAAAATTCTCCACTTCTGATCTGGTGCTGAACGGAAGATCATTGAAGCAACTGAAGACCATTGGACCTAGTAGATAGTCTTGAGGTACTCCAGCAGTTTCCTGGGGTTGGGGTGATTGACCAGACAATCTCAACTTTCCAAGTTTCTAATATTTTTGAACAATTGCCTGCATTTTTTTTATATCTACGTAAACATCTTAGATCTTACTGCATGATAATGAGTCCACGGCCGAATACATGATGTTTTGGGGACCCACAGGTTGAGAATGTTTGAGCACATCTTTGCGTGGGACTGATTTGTAATATTCATTGAACATTTCTGAAAGTAGGTGCTCTATATCAATGAAGAATTAAAGGTTTTCAAAAGTAGTGCTGCCTGCAACTCGCTCCAGTTTACATCATGGCTTTGAGTTACTAATACCCTGCGACTTTAATTCCCTGTCTCATTCCTAGCTGCACTTACTTCTCTGCCCTTTACCACTTGTATGATTTCTGTAAGACAGCCCATCTTCCACTGGGCACGATATACCCTTCTGAACTCTGTGTGACTTCATCAACTTCAAGAGATGGCACACCCAACCTCTTCTGTTCTTGCTAAGGAACAGGCTGAGACAAGTTGTTCCACAGCACAATCCGGTTAATCGATTAAAGGAAGGACGTACGTGGGAAGAAAGTGGGATGAGGTCATGGAACTGGGAAATGGTGGCTTGATGTTCAGTGGAAGTCAGTGGAAGTCTTTGCAAGGTGGAAGTCAGTTCACTAAACAACAGCACCCTGCCCTCTTTAGCAATTCTAATGACAAAGCTAGCATACAGTCATGTAATAGGAGCAGAATTAGGCCATTTGGCCCAATAAGTCTACTCTGCCATTCATTCATGGCTGATCTATCTCTTCCTCCTAACCCCATTCTTCTGCCATTTCCCCATAACCCCTGACACCCATGCTAATCAGGAATCTTATCTATCTCTGCTTTAAAAATATCTATTCCACAGATTCACCACTGACTAAATTCCTTCTCATCTCGTTCCTAAAGGAACGTCCTATAATTCTGAGTATGACCTCTAGCCCTAGACTCTCCCACTAGTGGAACCATCCTCTTCACACCCACTCTATCCAAGTCTTTCACTATTCTGTACATTGCAATGAGGTTCCCCATCATTCTTCTAAGGTCAGAGTACAGGCCCAGTGACATCAAACATTCATCATATGTTAACCCACTAATTCCTGGGATCTTTCTTGTAAACCTCCTCTGGACCCTTTCCAGAGCCAGCACATCCTTCCTCAGATATGGTGCCCAAAATTGTTCACAATATTCCAAATGCAGCCTGACCAGCGCCTCATAGAGCCTCAGCATTACATCCCTGTTTTTGTATTCTTGAAATAAATGCTAGGAAATAAGAAATGTTAAATAAGACAAAATAACAGGTTGTTACAAATTCAGAGCAAGTTGAAAAATTGAGCCTGTTTGTATCAGACTGAAGATCTAGAAGGGTAAGAGACTAGAGGGGAAACCAAAAGCAATGACAGCTTCAAAGAGCAAGGGTCCGCAGTGCAAGTTTGAGCCACGCACATGATGCTGCGTGTCTCTGAGACTGGATTTCAGGAAGGGCGAGGTCTCGTGACGTTGTGTTGCTCAGACTTGACCTCAGTAAGGACGCAGATCACATGTGCTGCTGTGTGACTGAGCCTGGGTCTCAGCATGTGGCTGGAGCAAGGGTCTGAGTGCTTTGAATGTCATAGTGATGCGTGCGTTTGTTGCTGGAACCAAATTATAAAAGGTGAAATTACAAATGGAAATGACAAAGAGTAACTCAAAAGATGAGACAATTGACAAAGGAAGGGATAAATGACATTTGGTAGATTTTGGTATATGTAGAGGACCACATTGGGGAGAGATTTCTTTAAACTTTCTTTGGAGCGGAGGAGACTGTCAGCAGAGTGCTCAAGCTGCGAGAGCCACTGCCTCACAGTCCCAAAGCCCTGGGTTCAATCCCGACCTCGGGTGCTGTCTGAAGCAATTTTCTTTTTAAGTTTTAAGGAGAAATCATGAAATTCATTTGTGTCAGCTCCAAACTACACCAGCAAGCTTCCTCATGTGACATTTAAGCAGTTGGATTCCGCATACCTCTTTCATGCAATAGTTAGCAGACCACAAATGTCTATTAAGCCCATGCCTTCACTATTCTTGAACTGAAAGTCACCCTTATTTCAGAAACCTTGCCCTGTGGTCTTTACAGTGTCTCTGCTGAGAAATTCCAGATCTGGCACTTTGTTCCCTGCTGAATTAGGGAAGTCAAGAAATACTAGATAAATGGAAAACCATCTCTTTGGTGAATGTGACTTTATAATGCTGGGCATTTACAGAGACTCTTGTGCTCTGACAGGCACCAATTTGGCAACATCCTTCTGAGTTTTTTTTGTCAGATATCTTTCTCCAATTTTTACCATATTTCTGTCCAGATGAAAATCAAACTATTGTGACTTTTTGCCGGATTTTCTTTTTGTTCTGGCATTTTTTCCGGGTGCTTGCTTTTGAGCGGAAATCTGCTGACGGTAGCTGGGGTGACTGGGTTCCTATTTGTGGACTGTGTCAGCCCATTTGAACCTTCTTTGGCAGCTCTACTATCAACTGCAGGAGAGATGCGCCTGAAACCTTTGATACTAATTAGTTTTAGCCTCCAGCATTACAAAGAACTGGTTCTTCTGTAGCGAACAATACCATCATTTAGACCAATGTGGTTAACAAACAGGCAAGAAACTAGTTCTGGGTTTTGGACAAGTGTTGATGTTGTTTGGGTAAGCCAGTCATCAGAAAACATGCTAGACACACTAGGTGTTTTCCATCAAAAAAATCATAGCATTAGCTACTGCCTTTAATTCTCTAAGAACTGTGATTAAAATTGGTTGGTGTTGCACAACACCATTTTCCTTTGTGTTGCACAAATTAATTTTTAAGGCATAAGATAGACAACTCATTTTTAACCCATAAGATATAGTAACTCAGCGGGATAGGCAGTATATCTGGACAGAAGGAATGGGTGGTACACAAAAAAGCTGGAGAAACTCAGCGGGTGCAGCAGCATCTATGGAGCGAAGGAAATAGGCAACGTTTCGGGCCGAAACGTTGCCTATTTCCTTCGCTCCATAGATGCTGCTGCACCCGCTGAGTTTCTCCAGCTTTTTTGTGTACCTTCGATTTTTCAGCATCTGCAGTTCCTTCTTAAACAGAAGGAATGGGTGATGTTTTGGGTCAAGACCCTTAGAAGAAGAGTCTCAGCCTTCTATCCAGAGATGCTGCCTGTCCCCACTGAGTTACTCCAGCATTTTGTGTCTATCTTCGGTGTAAACTAGCACCTGCAGTTCCATCCTATTCAATTTTTAAGCCAGACTCTGCTTTGGTTTATGGTGATATTTTGCGATCCAAGATTTCAATCGAACTAGCACATGATAGTTAATTTTGATGTGCGCAATGCAAACACCCTATTGCTAAATGCACTAGTTCATACACACTCCAGACTTCTGTGAGAGTGCAAACAAATGGATTTTATCAGAAGCAATTATTTACTGATTGGAACAAAAACCTGTGGGTTTTGGAGATCCCTCAAGAACCAAAGTTAATACTGTAACTTCTGGTTAGGGATATGGTCAGTGGACACAAGCTTTAAAAAAAAGGTAGTCAACTCAAGGATGTTTGTTTTCCGTATCACATTGTCACAGTGGTTATCTATTTGAAAAACACTTTACAGACATGATTTAATTTGTATATTCTTGGTCATATTACATTTATGTTAAACTATAACTAATTGATACCAAAAATAAATGAATAGGAACTAAATTAATAGTAATATATAATCTATATAACCAAAGTAAAATAATGGCATTTAATTAATTTGAAGCTAATAAATCTAGATAATTTACTTGGATTCCACATTTTTATTACCTAATTTGTTTCTTATTTTATTAATGTGCCTGTTATGTTGCCATGATTTGCCTTGTTTTTATAACTTCAATTATAATGTGATTCTTGGATCACTCTAAAAATCATATCATCCTTGATCTGTCACCATGTTTGGCAATAATCCCAGTGGCCAATGTGCTTTCTCTCAGTAATTCATTTGACACACAAATATAATGTTGATTAAACATGCTATATATTAAAAAGTAAGATAGCAGTTACATTAAAATGTCATGCACATTGCAGAAACTTTCATATATGTTACTAAATATTAAACATGATTTCTATTTCACGTAGGATCACATGAAAAAGGATTGTATTTTTACTCAATCTTATAGTCTCTTTAGTGTTTTTATTGAATTCATCTCCACTTCAAACCAAATGCATGATCCAAACTACTTTTTTCCTTAGAGACTGGAATGTCAGTTTCTTTAGAGAATGTATTTTTTTAAATGAGGAGATTAGTTTGATCAATCTAATTGAAAGGTAAATAAATTAAGTAGGATACTATGGAATGTTATTTGAACATTTAACTGGGCAATATCACAACAACAATCAAAACAATTAAACCATTAGCTATTAAAACGGCATTTGGCACTATTAAGGAACTCTTTTTAAGATGGTTGTATGCTTCCACATAAAAGGGGAACATCATTCCTAACAAATTTAAAACCTTGCATTCTAGTTCCAGATAATTTGCTTTGCAAATAGTAATACACACTATTAATTGTAAGTGTTGCTTTCATGGGCACACTATAGCTTTTTAATCTGAATTTTGAACAAGGGCTGAGGTCCAGGCTGTACAAATCTTGGAATATTGAACTTTTGCCCTCATCTCCCAAGAGAGGGTCTTCGACTTTTTAAAGTTTAAAATTTTTCGGAAAAGACTTGGTTCCAAGACTGCAGAGATCAATGCTGGACAAAGCCAAAATGGAAACTATAAAGGTTGTTCTTCGGGTCTAAGATGTTAGACAAGTTTAGTAAATGTTAAAATGAACACAAAATGTGATTGTGGACTTATGCCAGAATTCAACTTATCAAAAGGGAAGGAAAGTTATCAGATCTCTTGATGCACTCTAGAAATTATTTCCCAGCTGTCCAAAGTTCATGGGAACTAGTTGCAACCTCCAAACACGCGTGACGTCTTGTGGCCTGCCTTTGGTGCACTGTAAGAATTTGTGCCTCTGCAACCTCTATTCTGTCAGAGCTTGCCAGTGCGTCCCAGCCCCAATAAACACCAATGAGCTCAGGGATGCATTGGGGTAGGAAATGCCATGTTAATGTCAGACATCCAGTGAGTGAAAGTTGGCAAGTCTGTGTCCCTGGCCTCTGTATATCACCAAGGCAGGTGGGAAATCTATAATAAAAATCTGGAATTTGAAAAGCTAGGTCCAGTGAACAGGAATCTACTGGAATGTCATTAAACCCATCCAGTTCAACGATGTATTTTAGGAAAGCAGATTTGCCATCATTATCTTGTGGGGCTCACATGTGACTTGAGGCCAACAGTAAATTAGTCGACTGTTCTGAAATGGGGCAGCAAACTGCTCAGCTGAACCAAACTCCTCGGATTATCCATCTGACAGTGCTTGTATAACAAGGGCTCCACCATTTCCCCCGAGACCATTATGGATGGGCAATAAATTGTCATCCTTCCAATGACACATAGGTTCCATGTGAAAATAAAGCTGAGGCTGATGCTTGGATTTCAATTGTCACATTTTGCAAAGATCAAGCTCTGTCCCTGTAAATCTGTTTGCTACAATTATTTATGAAGTCACTGGGGAAGATCTTCACTGTAGATCTTCACTGCAGCTTAAATGAAACCACTGCAATCAAATGCTATATATCTTTAATTTGAAGGGTATCCTTAGAAATATCAAAAGTTTTATAATGGACTGAAATACTCTGGACAGACATTTCTAATTGTGAAATAATTTGCTTTGAAGTTCACTATAAAGGAATGAAATAATGGAACGTTCAGCAATATTATGTTTTGCAGAAAGATATACTTGTTCCCTTACCACTTTATGTCTGCCAATCATACCAGTCAATTAGCTCATACTTTGAGTGGATTATGTTACCACAACTAATGTACTTTATTGACTCAATGTTTAGCTGCACCTAGGACGTGAGACACACACTAAATGGGAGCTTTTCATCAATATCACTGGTGAAAGGTACTTGGAGAGCCATTCGGGAAAAGATATGGCTCTCCTTATCACAGAAAACAGAAATGAGCTGTATTGTTGTATAATCAATTGTCTGCTGACCTTTCCAGCAGTTTTTAAAATACTTAGCAGTTTGTTATGGTGGCTGTGGAAAATAACAAACAAATTCAGAAAAGGGTTTGCTAAATGATTTTTTGGGGGGGGTAACTGTAAACGGTGCTTCTTTATAAAGGTGACAATGCTTTTATCAGAGGGCAGCAGTAGTACAGTATTCCATATGTGACTTAAATACAATTGTGCCGTAATTCAACAAGGTTTATGGTTAGGAATCTTGACAAAAAGGGATTTTTATGAGTACTACTCAATTTAGCGTCAAGAGCTAATTAGCATTTTCTTATTATTACTGGTGGCTGACTGCATTGGTGGTGGTTTATTTTGGTCATGTGTACCAAGGTACAGAGAAAACCAATGTGTGCATGATATCCAGTCAAATTATGCTATACATAAGTACAATGAAGCCATACACAAGTACAATGGTTAACACATTGTAAAAACGACTAGACTGCAAAGTAGAATGTTAGAGCATTATACTGTTAGTTACACAGAAAGTGCAGAAATAATTAGTCTTTGGTGATGTTGAATGTTTTCCTAATGCAGTGTGGTGTGGAGGAAGTCATGCAGAGAGGGGGGTGGGGGAGGTAGGTTTACGTGTTGGACTAAATCCTCAACTTTTGGCAATTGCTTGCGGTCTTGTGGTAGAACTGTTGTCAAAATAAACTGAATTTAAAAATTCAGCATGTCTTCTGAGGAAGTAAAGGTGAGAAGAAACATTTGGAAACGAGAGGAACGGAGGATTGGGGAGGAGGTGGTTGGAGAGAGATGGTGCAAACAGGGGAAGGTGACAGGCATTAATACCAGGCTGCTGCCAAGGGAAGGAGGGATAGGACAGGGAGGTGGGCCGAGTGAAGACAAAGGAAGTATTAGAGACCAGAGCAGAGGAGGAGTTTGGAAGGTCAGTGATGCGGTTAATTTAGGTCTAACATAAGACATAGGAGCAGAATTAGGTAATTTGGCCCATCGTGTCTGTTCTGACAGTGGGGAAGAAGCTGTTCCCGAATTTGGTGTTAAGTGCTTTCAGGCTTTTGTATCTTCTGCCTGATGGGAGAGGGGAGCATGCAAGTGGAATTACCTTCTCCCCAGGCTCTGCAGCCCATCAGTCAGGCATCCCGATGCTTGGGGAACTCAGCTGGCTGGTGCTAGAACATATAAAATCACAAGGTGCACAAACCTTTCACAAAATACCAACATTCCCAAAATGCTCCTGGCTCAGGAATATGTTTTAATATTTTATTAACGTTATATATTTTAGCATCTTGCCCAACTCATTTCTTGGGCTATAAAATTCCTCTCCAGCACTGCACGTCTCATCTCTGAATATAACTATGTAATAAGTTAAAGTAAATTCATGCACAATAGTCTTTCACAAAACTCATGACATGACAATTATTTTAAGTTGCCAGCAGCAAACATTAAAAACCTTCACCAATTGTGGTTACACAGTAAGTCAGGCAGCATCTGTAAAGAAAGAAGCAGATGTAACTTCTCATCAGGAATGATGAATAATTTATGACCCCACCCATGGGCTGGCTCGCACCTCCTGCCCTGATTCATTGCCCCCAACACTTATACCCGCTGCACATCTGCCAGATGTGGTTGGCTGGTCAATCAGACCTACGCACCCAACTGTGATGGTGGGGATGGCCCCACAACAGCATTGTCGAAATCCTTTTAATATGTTTTAAATGTCCCTTATCGTCAAGAGACATTTTAAAACCATTTCAAGTAGGCAGAGAACAGTACAGCAAGGGAACAGGCCTTCAACCCACAATCTCCATGTCAAACATAGTGCCAGGGTAAACTAATCTCCTCTGCCTGAACATGATCCATATCCTTCCGTTCCCTGCATAATCCAAGGGCCTATCCAAAAGCCTCTTAAATGATATTATTGTATTTGCCTCCAGGGGCTAATGGAGTTAAGTAAAATATGGATCAAACTATAGTCGTTAGAATACTAAAAGGGGTATGTAAAGAAGGAAAATAGTCAAAAATAGATCCAAAATATTGGAGGAAGCCAATATTGCTGCACCAGCCCTCTCTAGTAAAGCTAAGTGCAGAGAACATCCTGACCCTTTCCCCAGCACTACTCCGTCGCTGGGCTTAGCATTGAGAGCAGGTATGGAAGGAACCAAGAGACGTACAAACATTCAACACTGAGTGCTTCTCAACTGCCCTCCTTTGACCACACTTACAATGAAGGCTAAGACGTACAACATTGTTCTGTGGGCATGATTAAGACCTGTAAATCTTCCAGTTAAGTGCTTTTAAGAATTTTCTTGTTTGTATTTCAGATTTTCACCACTACAGGAATTTGCCTTTGTGTCACTAATATCAATGTGGGTTACTGTTGTGGTTCTAAGTAAAGCTACATTGCTGCAAGTACTTCCCCAACCTCATTTGTCTGCCCACTTGTGGGCAGCAGCAGTGACACTAGTGACCCAGGCTGATCTGAAGGTATAGGGGAAGCTGGTCAAGCTATGGCTGTGTAAAGATACCCAAGTGTAGAACAGTGACAGCTACTGATCCCTCACTGAGAGATCTCTCATCTCTCTCATTTTAGCCCGAGAGCTATGCTGATTGTAGCTTTGAGTGCTTTCTAACCATTTGAATCTTATACCTATCACACATTTATTTCTGTGTTTTTATTGATATTGAAGCACAAAGGGTTTAGCCACAAGGAATATTGCGCTGGTGAACGGAAGATCGCGTCTTTGATTTCCAACACTTTTCATGTCAGTATCTCTCCATCAATTGCTTTCACTGGTGTAACATGCTTCTTCTGGTTCAGTGTTCAGTGTGCCTGATTCTTTTTCTGACATGGTGTTCTTTGCATACATGAGTCATTTTGGACAGATGATCGCTGAGATATGAAATAATTCAGAACGTGGATAGTCGCTGCAGTGCATACAGCATTGTGAAGAGTGTGTCTTTGTTCCTTAATCAGCTATGGTTTTAGATATCATCCAGGTGACGCCTGTGGGTTCAACTCCAAATCTTTTCTGCATTTGATGCAGTTGGGACTTAGTAAGTATTTGCATTTTGTATCCTGCGCCTGTCTATTTGCATATTTCAACTTTGTTCTCTCCTATTGTGTCACACATCAGCAGAGTGGGCAGATTGCCTGCTGTCAGCCACGGTTTCTGCTGCTTTATACTCAGCAGCAGCGTGAAGTATTCAAGTAGCTCAGGTCTGAAGGAAGGAGCTGCTGCTCCTTGTGTATCTCTACTAGTGAAGAACAACCTTCATCTTGTCTGTTACCACTGGCAATAATCCAGACACATTCAGAAACCTTCAGTGGGAAGAACATGAACACAGCGATTTTGGATTCCACTTGAAACGTTAGAAAGTCGGACTGTTACACCACCTTTAGCAAGGTTGATTCTGCATGTAATTTAAAAATCCTGATTTTGCTGATGAGCACTTTGAAGGAGCAGCATTAATGCAGGAATATTTTAAGTGCTTGGAGCCAAGGATTTAAAACTTAAATATAAGGGGCATAATAAAGCAGTTTATTAATGGGACAACAATTATCGCTATGGTTGACATTAAGGAATCTATTGGGCAAAGTAGCAAATGGAAATTAAACTAGAGAATGTGAGATAAAGCATTCAGGAAAATACAGCAAGCAAGAAATGAGTGGAGAGGACAAATAAAAGGACCTTGGAGTTTATGTCCAGAGATCTTTAAAGGTGGCAGAACTGGTCAATAAGATGGTTAAAAAGGCAAACATGATGCTTTCATTTCAGATGGGACATAGAACATTAAAACAGGGAGGTTGTACAAGAATTGTAAACAACACCCATTGGTCCACAGCTTGAACAATAGATGATCTGATCGCTCCTGGCAGAAAAATATCTTAGAATGAGAGAGGATGCAAAGGAGGTTTGTGAGGATATTACCTGGATTGCTAGTACTGTTTTCTTTGCAGCAGGGGATGCTTAGGAGAGATTTGTAGGGCCTGGAGGACAGAAGGAGCCAAGCCAGTGACCATTAAATAATAGGTGGAAGGCAGATAAGAAAACAATCTTTCATGCAGAGGGCAGTATTGGTCTAAAACTCTCTGCCCAGAAGGGTAAAAAGGCAAGAACAATCATGACACTAGCCTGTTCTATAAACTCTGTGCTGGCAGGTGGAATTAGGATGAGAGTTGCTCTTTTCTAATCTGCATAGCCACAGCTGCCTGAAAAAATGGCCTCTTTCGGTATCATAGATTCTCTATGATTCAAGTATCTGGCATCATAAATGTTGCTGAATGAGCCTTGAACCATCTCTCGAGACAATGTAATTCACTTCAGTGTCACTGCAGACCTTGCTCAAGATTAAGGCTTATGATACCATACATACATTTCACTAAAATCCTCCCGTTACTGTCCTCAACCATAAAGCATTTGCTGAGTATTGGCCTTGACACAAGGGCTGAATCTGCCTGGCCTACAGCTAGCTGTCTCTGAAGAATAAGAATCCTATATTTATGACAATAATGAGACTGCTCTGGTTTGGATTAAATGAAAATACAAAATGCTGGAAATACTTAACAGATTATGCTGCAGCAGAGAGGAGAGTGACCAAGTTAATGCAAAGATGTACGTTTGTAGGTTAATTGGCTTGGTAAATATAAAAATTGTCCCTAGTGGGTGTAGAATAGTGTTAATATGTGGGGATCGCTGGTCGGCACGGACCCGGTGGGCCGAAGGGCCTGTTTCCGCACTGTACCTCTAAACTAAAACTAAACTAAACTAAACATTTCAGTTCAATAACTTTCCATTAGAACTAGAAAAAGTTAATGATGGAACAAAAATGTTTTGCTGCAAAGGAAATGGGGGATAAAACAAAGAGGAAGGTACAGTATGTAAAAGGATGCAATGCAGGAGGGATTAAACAAAAGAAGTGATGGTACAATACAAAAGTGAATACTGAAGAGGTACAGGATTAGGAGGAAAAATAGTGAAGGAAACTCTGTGGCATTTAGTAGATAATGGTGGATAATGGTCACTGTTTAATCCAAATCAAGCAGAACGTTTAAGCGTTTAAAATGAAAACTGCCTGTACATGTGTAGACTGGGGAAGTACATTTGTTATGAAGCTTGTTGTTGCTTACATAGTGATCAGATGAAAATTGTGGCCAACGCATAGATGTTAAATATAAACAGACGTTGTTATCATTGGAACAGTGATTTACCAATGTGGTTTGCAACAATAGATCTCCAAATAATCTTGGCACTCGGATGAGGGATATGAACAGAATTGTTTCAATAATGCTGAATTATGTGGATATAAATCTTATTGAAGAAGGGTCTCGACCCAAAACGTCACCCATTCCTTTTCTCCAGAGATACTGCCTATCCCGCTGAGTTACTCCAGCATTTTGTGTCTATTATTGAAGACCAACGGGATCAACTATTGCCAGCATTCAAATTTACAAAAATAAAATCCTTGTAGAGCATTTTATTGATGAGAGATCCTTCAGAATGCAGAATTTTATTGTATTTTTTTGTTTGTTTTTCATTGACACGTAATAGAATGTCAAAAGTGTGATGTAAGTAAATGACGATTAGTTCCATATTAACCCAACGCACTAAACAAGGTCTGATCCCTGTTCATCACTCAGATTCCCCGTCGCTCCGAACTTATTTGGTTCACATCCATAAGGATGAACTTGCTGGTGGAGGGCAACCTGGACCTAATCAACAAGATCAAAGGCCATAACAGGGTCACATGGTTGGCTCGGAGCAAGCCCACCCACTAACTGCTGGGGAAAATTTAACAGATTGCTATGCTCACCCCCCGCTGATCAGCCATCTGTCAAATCTGCAAAGTTTCTGGGATGCTTTCAAAAACTGTTAAATAATGAGCTAAATAATTTTAACTAGAAAATTATTAGCAAGATTAAGAATGCCAAAATATTCAAGGCAATACTACTGAGATAAAAAATAATAGATAACATGCGTTATAGTCTGTTTATGTTCCATACAGTTGTAACATCGCAACGGCAGTGAATGGGGTCTCGGATGAATCCTGGCACAGGATCCTTAAACAGATTCCCAGTCTAAGTGTAGGGGACTCGCATCAAGTTTGTGTTCTGCCTTCATGTGGAGACTGGTGTCAGAGCATAAGGCAGAATTCACCCAGCGGCAATCTGTCAGCAAGTTCGGGATTCCACACGCGGATGTAAGTAAGCATGAATCCTGAACTTGCTTGCATTGAGGGGGATAAATAGCATGAAGCTGCTGACATTTACCTGCAAGATTCAGTTTGGTCATCATTTGTAGTAATAATTGAAACCTTCACTCTTGTTGTGCCATTGCCTGCTGAGAATGAGGTGGTAAAGGGTGATGTTTAGGTTTAAAGGTGATTCATTGCCAGGAATTTCTTATTATTCAAGGTATTTTACAAAGTGTTTAGCTGGATTCTAAGACAAAAATAATTTCCTGATCTTGATCTGGGAGTGGGGTTGGGGAACAACGAGACACCATAGGTACTACAAACAAAGTAGCAAGCGGATTCATTTGTATAAAAATTAAAGAGACATGTAGGCATGTGAAGTTGAGGATGAGAAACTTGTCCTGAGATTCACTTCCAACACACTGCGTGCAGGAAAATTTATATCTTCCAGGTGCATTTTATGGCTGAGTTTGGTTTTATGGTCAAAGATAATAGGATTTAAAACCTGTGACCATTGCCAAATTTTCCTGACTGGAACATCTCTAATCCAGATTCTGTCAAGGCTTCTGGTTGCCAGCAACATCTGCTCAAAGCAGTAAACAAGTTATAAATTTAAAATGTTTCAAGTTTCCTGAGGGCCAATGTACTTCATAATTTCGAACAAGTAACTGGAGCACAATGGCATTTGTCATAAATGTGGTGACTGTAGATATTGAGGTGTGACCAGTCCTAATGGTAGTAATAGGGTTTTTGTTGTGGGTTGATGTGAATAATCAAACAAGTTCTCTCTATGGTGCCTCCTACTCAAGCACCAATCCTGGCATGCACCACCTGACATACACACCTCACTGAATACAAGATAGACACAAAAAACTGGAGTAACACAGCGGGACAGGCAGCATCTCTGGAGAGAAGGAATGGGTGACGTTTTGGGTCGAGACCCTTCTTCAGACGAGCGAAGACCACTGAATGTAGGGTTTTGTGGGCAGTGAGCCCCTTCCTCAGCCTCATGTCTTTTTTAGACAGCTCTTAATGTCACAACATTTAGTGGCAGGTGTGGAGTACATTCTGAAGGTCACTTTACAGCTTGTTTTAAGATAGGTCTCCCTTAAATGAATGTTGCTGCATTTTGTAATCTATCCGTGTCCTTTATCATTTGCAGAGTGACAATCAAGTGAATTGTACAACTTTGGGGGAAAACAAAATCCATGCATAATGAAAAAAAATAAAAATTGCATAGGCTGGAAATCTGAAATAAAGACAGAAAATGTTTGAAACATTCAGCTGGTCAGATAACATTCGTGGAAAGAGAAACAGTTAAGCTTTCAGAAATAATGTCCTTCATTGGAACTGCTTGTTAGAACAATCTAAAAATAGATTGTTTAAATCTGTGGGTTTAAGTTCCTCACGCATGCTCAGATTAAACTCTGATAGTTTTTTGCGCTTACCTGTCACTGATCTATATCATTGGACAGCCTTCTTCACTGTCTGCAAATCCACAACTGTTTGTGTTTCTTGCAAACTTGCTAACCAACCCACCAATGTTTTAGTATCGCAAGCAACACAAGTCCCAACACTGAAAACCTGCGGGACATCAGAGGTCACAGGCTTACAGCCAGAATAACCCCCTTTTGTCTTCTATTATTGCATCTTAATCTTCTGCATCAGCCTACAATGAAGGCCCTTGTTAAATGCCTTACAAAAATCCATGTAGACAGCATCCAGTGCTCTACCCCACATCATTCATCTTGATCTCCTCCAAATAAAATCTCATGGGTTTATGACTATTAATTGACAACAAAAGGGATATATTTCCCAGATTGTCTAATATATAGTTTTCTATCCTCCTCCAGCTCTTTACCATACCTTTGTCTTTGAATATGCTACTTGCTTTATTTACAGCTGTAATACTCTCGTAAATGTCCGCGGTTGAGTACTGACCAGGTTTTGCACTCTAATGATCCTACAGCACAGATTTTTTTTTCTCAAACCCCTTTCAACAGAAACCACAAAGCAAGTGACGGGGTCAGAATGTGGGGACTCTTTACTGTCTCTCCCACACCATTGCTGCAAGTTGCTGCAGAAAGCCACAGTCATATTGTCACAGTGATAGTGACCTAATATGACTGACTTTACCATCACAGGCAAGGTTCATTAACAGGGCATTTTTATTGCATCAAATGGATCATTTTCTTCACTCTATGACCATGACTCATGGAAACCAATGACCACTTTCTGGAAAGGCCTGTTCGAACGTAACACAGTTTGGAGCACTAAAGCTGTTTGTTAGGTAGCTGTCCAATACCCAGGCCATTTATCCTGAATTTTCGTAGCTTGGATAAAGCTGATTTTTTTTTCATTTTTGGTCCTGAAAGAATAAATGTTCTTTAATGACTGTTGATGGAGAAAGAATGGGTGAACCATATCTTATTCTTGCCAATAATAATAATAAAAATAATCATACTTGGTGTAATGATTTACAACTTGCACATAGCAATGAACTATAGAAAGATAGGAGAGACATGAAACTGCAGTTGCTGGAATCTTGAGCAAAAAAGCAGCCTGCTGGAGGAACTCAGCGAGTAGGCAGCATCTGGGTATAATTATGACTTTTAAAAGACATTTAGACAGGTTCATGGATAGGGCAGTGTTATGGGCCAAGTGCTGTCGAGTGGGACTAGCTCAGAAAGACATCCTGGTTAGCACGGTGTGTTGGGCCCAAAGGCTGCTTATTGTGCCGTAGAACTCTACCGTAGAAAAGACCTTGTTCTTCTTGTGGTAGGGGTCAAGTTTTCCAAATTCTACATAAGATATTTTGATAAGTCAGTACTCTGCATTTTGTAGACGGTGCATGCTGCTACCACAGTGAGCTGGGAGTAAATGCTCAAGGTGGTGGATACAGTGCTGATTGAATGGGTTGTTATTATAATGGATGACATCAAGCGTTGGAGTTGCGTCCAGAAGGTTATTCCATCCCACTACTGATTTGCGCTCTCTAGACCGCAGAAATGCTTTTGGTGATCAGCAGATAAATCCCTAGGAATACCTGATCTTTGCCCTGCTCTTATAGCCACAGTGTTTCTATTACTGACCCTGTCAATCTTTTGATCAGTGATGATTCCATTCCGCCATCTCACCCCCAGTATTTCAGTGGTGGGCGGGAGATTTGGTGATGTTATTCTATTGAATGCCAAAGGGAGATGGTCCTACTACAGGTGCACAACCTTTTATCCGAAGATCCAAATAACGAAAACCTCCGAATAGCGGACATTTTTTCGGTCCTTGAAGAAAGGTCCTTGAAAACGTTCACTGAGGGCGGCCCGCAGAGGTGACAGCGAAACCTCCGGTCGGTCCTCGAAGAAAGGGGAACTAAATCCCCATTCATAAAAGAGAAGGTGAGGGTATATTGCGCGGGAGGGTTAATAATTGACAATATGCTGCTGCCTGCCCGCTGAGTTAAAAAGTTCCCACGGTAGCACGATACACAGTGTATCGTGAGTCTTGCGTGGGAACTTTTTAACTCAGCGGGCAGGCAGCAGCAGATTGTCGCTGACTTCAGTTTCAACCCACCTACACCCCTCTGCTTCCCGGCCATGTGTGTGACCCCTTCCCTCCCCTCTCCAGCTCCCCGACCATTGCACCGGCGCGGGGGCTTTGCACTGTCTTCATGTCGGCGATGCTAGCAGGTCAGTGCCAGTCACCGGAGACGTCAGGACCAACGGGACACCGACCCCCAGGCCCACTGCAAGCACGGAGATCCCAGAGACCCACAGCCAGCAGCAGCCCAGCCCCGTTCCAACTCCAGAGGAAAACTGCAAACTGGCCGGAGACGTCAGGACCACCAGAAGCCGCTCCCCGATGGGTCGCTACGGCGACAAGTGGCAGTTCGCCCACAGCCCCCTCATCGGGACACCGACCCCCAGGCCCATTGCAAGCACGGAGATCCCAGATCAGCAACTCCAGCCCCGCTCCAACTCCAGAGGAACACGCTCCCCGTATGGGCAGAAGCTGATGGTGTGCAAGGTACGTCTTGTTCTTGGGGTCGCGCAGCTCGGGCTGTGGGCGAACAGCCACTTGTCGCTGTAGCGACCCATCGGGGAGCGGATTCCTCTGGAGTTGGAGGGGGAGGGGGGTATTGTGCTGTTTGATCGCTGCCTGCTATCCCAGGGACAGGGAGACAGGACGTTCACCGAGGGCGGCCCGCAGAGGTGACAGCGGAACCTCCGGTCGGTCCTCGAAGAAAGGGGAACTAAATCCCCATTCATAAAAGAGAAGGTGAGGGTACATTGCGCGGGAGAGTAGGAAACCCAAGACAAAGTTGAGTGAGCGTTCACCGAGGGTGGCCCGCAGAGGTGACAGCGGAACCTCCGGTCGGTCCTGGAAGAAAGGGGAACTAAATCCCCTTCATAAAAGAGAAGCGGAGGGTATATTGCCCGGGAGGGTATATCGCCTACCTGGAAGAAACCGGACATTTTTCCCAGGATGTCGTCTGCACACCAAAGCTCACCAAAGCTCACGTTTGGCGCCAAACGCACGTCGCCTCTGCTGCACACGGATATAAGAGTGTGAAAATGTCCCCTAAGGGCATGTAGCCCCGCTAGGGTGACATTAGTGCGAGAGGTGATTCAATGCTGCGGTCACATTTATAAATTCAGGAATTCATTCAACACACTGCATTTCATACAGACATTTATTCTGCAAGAAAAAACTACATTGAAGACTCAAACTCGCGACTGAGGAACTGCCGGGATCAAGGCGCAAACTCGCGACCTTACGGATATGAGCCGAGCACTCTACCACTGAGCCAGCCATTAAAATCTACGCTAAAAAAATTCCATTCCAAAGACTGACAAATTCCGAATTACGAAAAGTGTCTGGTCCCAAGGCTTTCGGATAAAAGGTTGTGCACCTGTATGTGTTGGTGCTGGCCCTTACCTGGCAATGCTGTGTTTAGTTTAGTTTAGAAATACAGGGCGGAAACAGGCCCTTTGGCCCAACGAGTCCGTGCCGACCAAGATCCCCGCATGCTAACACTATCCTACAAACACTCTGAACAATTTACAATTTTAACAAGCCAATTAGCCTACAAACCAGAACATTTGTGGCACATTTGTTACTCGCCACAAAGCATTAATGTTGTCCAATCTTGCCACAAACATGCAGAGGTGATTTAATATATGAGGAAAAGTAGATGGAATTGAATTGTGTGCCGCTTGGGATGTGATAGTAGAGAGGAGGTCATTAATGAAGGAGCAGATGGCGAGGGCTAAGCCAATGTCCTGAGGAAGCCATGCAACATTGTGCTTGGACTGAGATCATTTCCATATTTTCTCTATAACATATAAGGTGGCCATTTCAGTGAGTTTATAGCCAGCTCCCAGATTGATCCCCAACCCACTCATCCTCCTTGAGACCGTTTCTTTCTATATGCACATCCACCTCCAGATTTTATTCATCAGAGGCATTTAATCTACCAAAGATAGACACAAAATGCTGGAGTAACTCAGCGGGTCAGGCAGCACCTCTGGAGAGAAGGAATGGGTGACGTTTCGGGTCGAAACCCTGCTGACTGAGAGTCAGGGAGAGGGAAACTAGTGGTATGAAAATGTACAAAGAACGAATTTAATTAAAGGAATGAAAAGAACAAATCAAAGCTAGCACCGAAGATTAAGGCAAGACCCGATGAGTTTATCCAACATTTTGTGTCTATCTTTGGTGTAAACCAGCCTCTGCAGTTCCTTCTTACACAAGTAGCCTACCAATCTGCACTTCTTTGGGATGTGGGAGGAATCTGGAGCAGCTGGAGAAACCCACTTCAATGTCAGGATTGAACTTGGATCATTGATATAGTGAAATGGCAGCTTTACAAACTGTACAACTGTGCCCCTCCAGCCTGCCTGTGCCAATTGTCCTCCTACAACAACCATTGTCCTGTCCGAACAGTATGACTCCAGCCAGTGAAGGCTTCTAGTTGTCAGGAACATTAAATATGCTGAAGCTACTCAATGGTGCACTCAGTCAAATGCTACTTTGATGCCAAGGACTGTCATACTCCTACAGAATGATCAGAACAGTACACAGCATTTTACCTGCGGCCTAACTACTAGTTCTTACAGTTCCAATGTGACTTCCCTGCTCTTGGTTTCATTGACTGAGACATAGAAGGGAAGAATCCCACCTGCTTTAACCAGCTTATCCTCTGGTCCCATAGGTTTTGAACTATTTTAAAAAGCAAGGTGCTGTGTGCTGTGAATAATTTCTTGCACACTGTATCAATTCAAAGATACTCTATTGTCACATGTACCCAGTGAAATTCGTTGTCTTTGCATACGATGCACAAAGTACGCAACGAGTCTATGAATCTGGCGTTGGCAAAGTAACTAAGTACTGATTATAATACTGTGGGCCCCTCTTTGTTCTCTGCCCCCACCCCCTTTGCTCTGGACAGCTCACGGTCTGAAGTTGTACTTGTACTTTACACTGCATGATGTTTGGTGTGAGAAACTCTATATTGCGTCTCACTGGATGCAATAAATTATTTTCAAAATGTGTCACTACATGTGACAATACTTGATATAGCTGTTCAATTCCCTCTGGAAACTTGGAGAATAGATTTGGCAAAATAATGTTAGCAAAATACTGATTTGACCTCCCAGCACCCCAGTGATTTCTGGCAAGTGCAAGGCACTATGAGGCAGATTATGCAATCAACCTACTTTTCTAGAGATTTCTTTTTAAGCAAGGTCACATGCTTATTTAATTTGTTATGTAAGGCATTTTATTGTATTAATAAACAGAACACGTTGATGTCATTCTTTCTCTGAGGATATATGCTGCAGTCATCGTGAAGATGAGTCCAAATAACCAGACACTTTGCAATATTTAAAACTATGGGAGGCTGAGAGTCTGCCAACATGTGATTTTCTTTCCCTTTTGAATCGGTTCACGTTGCCATGAGCCACATTCTGAAACTCACAAATCAGACTCCTCTTGAAATGGCATCCTTCCCCACCCTATCCTCTCCACCTACTTCCACCAAACCTGCTGGGACGGGTTTGTTTCACAAATTTGTCAAGGGCGGCACCATGTTGCCGGTGGTAGAGCTGCCGACTCACAGTGGCAGAGACCCTGATCCTGACCTTGGGTGCTAACTGTATGGAGTTTGCACGTTCTTCCTGTGACCGCTTTGGTTTCATCCTGATGCTCCGGTTTCCCCTCTCATCCCAACGATGCGCTGGTTTGTAGATAAATTGGCTTCTGTAAAAATAAATGCCCATAATGTGAAAGGAGTCGATGAGAAAGCGAGATAACATATAACTAGTGTGAACGGGTGATTGATGGTGTGGACTGGGTGGGTTGCCGGATATGTTTCCGTGATGTATATCCACAAAATAATCATTTTTCTCGCTGATATTAATAAGAACTGAACATTTTAAGATTTCCGTTTAAGAAGGAACTGCAGATGCTGGAAAATCGAAGGTAGACAAAAATGCTGGAGAAAGTCAGCGGGTGAGGCAGCATCTATGGAGCGAAAGAAATAGGCGACGTTTCTGGTCGAGACCCTTCTTCAGACTGATTAAATCTGTAATAAGGGTCTCGACCCAAAACGTTGCCTATTTCCTTCATTTTAAGATTTCCAGTCATGTTAAGGCATTGTTAAGGTTTTACGTTTTAATTTACAATTTGCACAGCCCAGATTCAATGGCACCTACAATTTACATGGTGGATCTTTAGAGCTCTCAAACAGTGGCTAAAATACGGGGTGCATCATGATGCAAGAGGGGGTGGCACTCAGCACCATGTCAGGCGTTTTTTAGTTTCTGACCTTTGGAGGGATAGGCATACACATCCTGAATGTGATAGGGTGAACATGCAGGTGTGTATCCATACTTTGTGTGAGACAACTGTAGATGATTGTTGGCAAGGCAGATAATTGTGTCCTCCGCACCTAGAACCTAACCTTGCACATGCCTCTGGCACTAATCTGCTACGTGAATTTAGCTCTTTAACACCATTGCAGCCACACCTTTTTGGTGCCTGCACCTGACTGTATCTAAAGACCCTGCACTAATGCAAGTTTAGATGCAAATGAAACTCGGAGAGTTGTGCAGCTGGATTTCCCCTACAACATTGTATGCTGGTTGGGGACGGCTTCTCCCTTGGGACATGACTAATTCCTCAACTCTTCCTCAGAGCTTTAAAACAAAAGAACCAGATTAATGTTATGAGAAAGGTCTTTGACCAAAATAAATGAGCTGCTTGTTTCCTAATGTTATAAAGTATTTTACATTTAACAATGAGGTCAGTGTTCGTGGACCGTCCCCTCTGTAGTTTCTGTTTGTAATGTGCGTCACTTGCTGACGGCTCATTCAGTCTGCCAAATTGCAAAAACATCCACAGTGGCTGCACACTTTACATGCAGTAGTGAATCTAGTGAGTGGACAATCACCAACAATGTGCCACATGGTTTAGAGAGCTAGAGTTTGGTTGCTATATCGATTTCTGTCATAAGGGCCCCAATTGTGTACTTTATCCATACACTGACCTTATTTCTGAGTGAAATGTACTCAGCAAGGTCTACAGCTATTATTAGTAATTTGAAGCCAACTGAACAGACTGTAGCTTAGAAGGAACTGCAGATGCTGGAAAATCGAATGTAGACAAAAATGCTCGAGAAACTCAGCGGGTGAGGCAGCATCTATGGAGCGAATGAACTAGACGATGTTTCAGGTCGAGACCCTTCTTCAGACTGATGTGGGGGGACGGGATGGGAAGAAGAAAGGAAAGGCAAAGACAGTGGGCTGTGGGAGAGCTGGGAAGGGGAGGGGAAAGAAGGAGAAAGCAGGGACTACCTGAAATTGGAGAAGTCAATGTTCATACCACTGGGGTGTAGCTTATGTAACAGGGAACTTGCTGTGTGACAATATCAATACCGCTCCACTGAAACAGTCCTTTGACTCACCATTCCCATGTTGACCATTGTTTAGCCTTCCACACTAATGCAATTTTTCAGCACTTAGCCTGTAACCTTGTATGCACAGGTGGTTAAATAACAGCCAGAGTACAGTGTGCACTTCTGGTCACCACACATAATGGAATAACATGACTGCAGGAGAGGGTGCAGAGGGGAAACACCAAGATGAAGTATATCATTTATGAGGAAAGAGTAGAAAGCTGGGATTGTTGCCCTTGGAAGTGATTAGGCTGGGAGGAGGGGGGGGGGGGGGGGGGGGGGGGTTAGTTGGACATCTGATTGCGGTACACTAAATACTTGAAGTGCCCCCTGATATGGCAGGAAGTACGAGACCTTTACCCATAACAGTCGTAAATAAAACCAGAGGGGATTTGGAACACACTGTCTGAGTGGGGAGCGGAGAGAGGGAGGGGGAGGTGGAGACTCCCACAACATTTAAGAACTATCTTGACCAGTACTTGAATCACCAAGGCCCAGAAAGCTACAGGCCAGTTACTGGAAACTAGGATCAATATAGATGAGTACACAATGATTGGTGTGGACGTGAAAGGCTGAAGAATTTGTTTCTATGCCGTATGACACAAAACTCTGACTTTAACATGGGACGTGTTTGCCTGCCGCTCACCAACAATAAGATCAATTTACAACGGATAATTCACACATCAGCCAGCACCTCTCTGGGACACAGGAAGACACCGAAGCACCCAGAGGAAACCCTCAGTGTCACCAGGAGAACGTGCAAACTCCACTCATACACCACCCATCGTGTGAGTCGCTGGAGCTGTGAGATGTCTGCACCGCCTGCAGTTCCACTGTGCCCTCCCTGTGCTTCTCACAGTAAATGTGCAAATCTCAACAGTTCAAGTTCTGCATTTAGTCGTACGTGGGATTCTGATATCAGTTCCTTTGTTCTGGCAGGCTTCATAATGGGATTATGAATTTGGCTAGGAGTACAAGAACAAAATCATTTTGGCATTCCTGGGCAAACTGAACGGCATTCAGACAGTGTTTCCAGCTCTTTATACAGCATGTCATAATGTTGGAATTGTCTCAAGGTCAGGATGAATAGTAATTTCTGGCTGGTGAACACCAGTTTGGAGCTGTAATGACACGCTGCATTGGTAGCACTGACATTATGAGCAATGGTAGACAAATAATGCCTGCTTTATGCAGCGTTTTTAAGTTTTGAAAATTTAGGATGAAAGCAGTTTATTTCAGAAAAATAAGTAATTAGAATAACAGAAAAAAAAGGCGATTGAAGGGATTTGTAAAATATCATTTATTATGTGCAGGATTCATTTGTATCTTATGTAAAATTTGATCATCCTCCCAAATGTACTTTATTCTCCTGACATTTTGGGACAGTTTTGTGTATTCCATTTAAACAGCAGTGCTTATATGTGTGGGCCTGAATCAGCTCCTGTGCGGAGGACTGCTGCAAAATTAAACTGGCTACCTGACCACAAAGCATGAGGAACAGCAAAGTCGCAGCTTGCCTTTTCTTTTCCAAGAATTCCCAAGTATTCATTAATAATATTCATTATAGTTCTTATTCTGCTAATAAATACGAATGTGAGAGGTGGCAAGAAATATTCATCTGTAAGCCCCTTCCTTCCGCAAAGTTGATAGGTCCTTCTGCGTCCTGAACAACAAAAGGTTTGTCAAAGACATTTTAATAATGATGGCCTTTTCCAACAAAGCCAAAAAGCCTTTCCGAATGTTCGTCCCAGTCGTAGAGAGCGAGCAGCTAATTCGTTCATGATAGCACGCAATTGAAAGCAATTTAATGTAAAAACAGAAAATGCTGGAAGAAATCATAGGTCAGGTAACGTTTGTGAGGAGAGAATAGAGTTAATATTGCGGTGACCTTCCAGCCTTGGGAAGCAATTTTACATTGTTCAGTCCTTTTAGTAAATGCTATTACCTTAATATTGAGCTGATTACCTACTTTGCAGTTAATATTTCAGACAGATCATAATGGAATAACAATTCCACAACGGACAACTTTACCAAAGAAAGACACAAAATGCTGGAGTAACTCTGGGTCATGGAGCATCTCTAGAGATCAAGGATAGGTGACATTTCAGCTCGAGACCTGTCTTCAGATTATAATGGACGCATATTGTTTTGCTAGAAACTGGCATCTTTGGTTCTGTTTATATCAAGCTCCTTTTTAAAAAAAATCCTCCAAATTAAATCAGATCAATTACACTAAACCTACGTTAAATAATTGGAAATGGAAATTCCTAAACTACATCTAAGTACAAGGAAGGTACACAAAATTGCTGGGGAAACTCAGCGGGTGCAGCAGCATCTATGGAGCGAAGGAAATAGGCGACGTTTCGGGCCGAAACCCTTCTTCAGACTGATGGGAGGTGGGGGGGGAGAAGGAAGGAAAAGCGGAGGAGGAGGAGGAGCCCGAGGGCGGGCGGATGGGAGGGTGGGAGGAGACAGCTAGAGGGTTAAGGAAGGGGAGGAGACAGCAAGGGCTAGCAAAATTGGGAGAATTCAATGTTAATGCCATCCGGACGCAAGGTCCCCAGACGGAATATGAGATGCTGTTCCTCCAATTTCCGCTGTTGCTCACTCTGGCAATGGAGGAGACCCAGGACAGAGAGGTCGGATTGGGAATGGGAGGGGGAGTTGAAGTGCTGAGCCACCGGGAGTTCAGGTAGGTTATTGCGGACTGAGCGGAGGTGTTCGGCAAAACGATCGCCCAACCTACGCTTAGTCTCCCCGATGTAAATCAGCTGACATCTAGAGCAGCGGATGCAGTAGATGAGGTTGGAGGAGATACAGGTGAACCTTTGTCGCACCTGGAACGACTGCTTGGGTCCTTGAATGGAGTCGAGGGGGGAGGTGAAGGGACAGGTGTTGCATTTCTTGCGGTTGCAACGGAAAGTGCCCGGGGAGGGGGTGGTGAGGGAGGGAAGGGAAGAATTGACGAGGGAGTTGCGGAGGGAGCGGTCTTTGCGGAAGGCAGACATGGGGGGAGATGGGAAGATGTGGCGAGTGGTGGGGTCACGTTGGAGGTGGCGGAAATGGCGGAGGATTATGTGTTGTATTTGCCGGCTGGTGGGGTGAAAGGTGAGGACCAGAGGGACTCTGCCCTTGTTGCGAGTGCGGGGATGGGGAGAGAGAGCAGTGTTACGGGGTATGGATGAGACCCTGGTGTGAGCCTCATCTATGGTGGCGGAGGGGAATCCCCATTCCCTGAAGAACGAGGACATTTCCGATGCCCTGGTATGGAATGTCTCATCCTGGGAACAGATGCGGTGTAGGCGGAGGAATTGGGAGTAGGGGATGGAGTCTTTACAGGGGGCAGGGTGGGAAGACGTGTAGTCCAGATAGCCATGTGAGTCAGTGGGTTTGTAATGTATGTCGGTCAGGAGTCTGTCCCCTGCGATGGAGACGGTGAGGTCAAGGAATGGTAGGGAAGTGTCGGAAAACGTCCAGGTGTATTGGAGTGCCGGATGGAAGTTGGTGGTGAAGTGGATGAAGTCAGTCAGTTGTGTGTAGGTGCAGGAGGTGGCACCAAAGCAGTCGTCTGAAGTCAGTCAGTTGTGTGGAGTACAAGTACAAGGAGTTTACTTATTAATAGAAATGATGCATTTAATTAGATGCTTCTAACAGTGGCTAATTGTTTGTTGGTCTGCATTTGTTATAACCGAGCATATAGACAAACTAGGTGTATGTATCTTCCATATATAGACTATATAGACACAAAATGCTGGAGTATCTCAGTGGGTCAGGCAGCATCTCTGGAGAGAAGGAATGGGTGACGTTTCGGGTTGAGACTTATCTTCCATATAGATCAGCCTCTATGGTTTTTCTACAATATACCCGAAGTAAAACAATTCTAATTTTTTAATATAAATCTAAATTGATCTAATGCAAATTTTATTGCTGCAAAAGTTAATTGCAGTACATGTTAAAATGCCAAGTATTAAAACATTAATAACAAATGAGCCCCATAAATAGATTGCAGTCATATTGAGATTTGTTAGCAGATTTTCTAAGATGTGGCCATAAATTCTGAAAAGATTTTGGACATCAAAATTAATTTCCAGGCATTGTTGATCATAAGATTCATTAAAACATCATTACTGGAGAGAGAATTAAAGATTTGGTGCCTTATCTGGGCCATCTGTCATCCAAATTGCAAACTTCAATCTGTTCCAGCAGCACAGGGTAAAAGAGTTTCAACATGTAGGGTAGTAAATAAACATTAAAAAACTGCATCCTAGACATCTGAAATAAAAGCTAAATAAAACACAGGAGCTCAGGCAGAGTGTGTGTGTGTGCGCGTGTGTGTGCGTGTGTGTGCGTGTGCGCGCCATCCCTGTAATATTCCTCACGCTGGTATTTAATGTGACATGACAGTGTTCTGTGTGCAATCTAGATGTTCTCACAATAGAAACTTGGGATACAAAATCACCAGACAGTTAGCATTGAACAATTTCTTCTGCAGTTGTATAGGGCTCTGGTGAGACCATATCTACAATATTGTGTACAGTTTTGGTCTCCTAATTTGAGGAAGGACATCCTTGTGATTGAGGCAGTGCAGCGTAGGTTCACGAGATTGATCCCTGGGTTGGCGGGACTGTCATATGAGGAAAGATTGAAAAGACAAGGCTTGTATTCACTGGAATTTAGAAGAATGAGGGGGGATCTTATAGAAACAAATAAATTATTAAAAGGACTGGACAAACTAGATGCAGGAAAAATGTTCCCAATGTTGGGCGAGTCCAGAACCAGGGGCCACAGTCTTAGAATAAAAGGGAGGTCATTTAAGACTGAGATGAGAAAAAACTTTTTCACCCAGAGAGTTGTGAATTTAAGTAATTCCCTGCCACAGAGGGCAGTGGAGGTCAAATCACTGGATGGATTTAAGAGAGAGTTAGATAGAGCTCTAGGGGCTAATGGAGTCAAGGGCTATGGGGAGGCAGGCAAGGGTTATTGATTGGGGACGATCAGCCATGATCACAGTGAATGGCGGTGCTGGCTCGAAGCCTCCTCCTGCACCTATTTTATATGTTTCTATGTAACTGGGAAGAACAGGCATGAAGTAAAAGAAGCAAAATTGCAATTGCAAGATTGTAAATGCGCACAGTGGCACAACCCCTATGAATCAGAATACAATCTTGACCTCCAGTGCTGTCTATGTGGAGTTTGCATGTTCTCTCTGTGACCCTGTGTGCGTCCCCAGCTGTATTTGTTTGCTACCATGGACACATGGGTCGTTAGGTTAATTGGCAACTGTAGATTATCCCAAGTTTGAAGGGGGGAGGCTTTTGAAGAGAATAT
Organism: Amblyraja radiata; assembly: GCF_010909765.2. Classification (NCBI taxonomy): domain Eukaryota; kingdom Metazoa; phylum Chordata; class Chondrichthyes; order Rajiformes; family Rajidae; genus Amblyraja; species Amblyraja radiata. The sequence goes on from NC_045970.1 coordinate 20,685,948, forward strand.
ATGGAGAGAATAGGTTACAGGGGAAGTTGGTGAGGAATGGGTTCTTGCTATAAACTGGCAAAGACCCAATGGGTCAATCCTTCCACGTTGCAACCAAATATGGAGATATATGAGCTATAACTAAGTAAACACAGACAGGCCCTTTATCTTCTGTTGCTCCAGGAAAAAGAGGGATGAATGATTTGTTTGAAGGCTCTGTTACAGATCTCTGACCTTTTGTCTTAAATGCACTAACCCTCTTTATAATGGACCATGGGGGGGGGGGGGGCAATGGTGTTCATACACCAGATTGTCCGCTACAACCAAGTAAGGTATTATCATTGTATGTAGTTGAAACAAACAGCTGCAGATCATGGTTAATACACAAAAGGACACAAAGTGCTGGAATAACTCAGTGGGTCATCTCTGGAGAACATGGATAGGTGACGTTGGGATCCTTCTCCAGACTGATTCAGTCTGCTGAGTTACTCCAGCACTTTGTGTCGCTTCACCTTAAAACTAGACGCTGATGCTGCATGTCTGCACCAGTTGACACAGCTGTTGCAGCTGCTCACGTTGTCGCCCCCGACAGAATGTGTGTTCTTCAGGCTGCCGCTACCGACAGGACGCACTCGGTCACCGTGGTGTCTACCCTCTCACCCATCGCTTTGTCCGTTCCCCCGCTGCCGACTCCTCCTTCTCCCCCGCAATCGCCGACATCGTCAAAGGTGGAGCATGTTGGCATCCCGGGGAGAACGGAGGAGGCCGAGTGGACATAGCGATGGCCAACAGAGAGAAGCGGCAGGACATGAGAGGGGAGGAATCCCCACGGTGAGTGAGTGAGCGTGTCTTATCGGTAGCGGCGGCTCAAAGAAAGTGCTATCGCCAGGGGCTAGAATGTGAGCCGCATAAAACAACCGCATCAACCAGACCTCGGCAGGTCCATCCGCTATAACTCAAGCCCGTTACATAGGGGCCCACTAAATGAGGGTTTACTGTAGTTTTACCTGACCAAATATTTGCAATTTTTCCCAGTTTGGGTGTTTTCACACGGGTTCGGGCAGAATTCCATGGTGGGTGGCATGGAGGTGAAATAAAAGGTCATTGTTTTGGCAAGGACTCTTGGGAAAGAAATGCAGTGGTCGTCGAGGAGGCATTTTGACATGAGGTGGAAACAAGAATTTTTAAGAAACGCGGAAAAATATATACACTCATTCAATGTGATAATTCTTGTGTAGTTTGGTATACTCCAATGAGCTGTAAATCACAATCCTGATATGATAATTAATCTGAAGATTATGAAGTGTTTATAATGAAACCTAGATCAAGAAAAGCAAACACAGATTTGTGCCTCCATCGTTAAGCAATGCAAAGCAATACAAATGTAATTATTTCAACTTTTGCTCTCTGGCAGAGTATATAATAAATCACTATTAGACATTCCTTAGCGAAAGGATCAATGAACTCACAGGGCACAAGTGAAGTAAAATTGGGCAAAACTGAATTAGCACTTATAAGGGTAATAATAATTTTGTCCATACTGCATTGATCAAAGTGTGACTCAATACTACCATGGTCTAGTCCCATTGGGCTCATTTCAGTCATGGTGTAGTCAGACATTCTAATCTCTTTGTTGATGAAGTTTCCCCAAAATTTCTGCTGGACCTCAGGTGGACACAAGGGAGCAGCCTCAGGAGTAGGCCATCCTGGCACCTCAAACCTGTCCCACCATTCAAGACTATCAAGGCTGATTTGCCCCAATTCACAACTATTCAGGGCCATAATGGGACTCTGCTTAGCACAGATATAACACCTGTTTCTAAACTCTTCCACAAATGCTCAAAATAGAAATGGTGTTGGAACTGTAGAGGGTTTTGCACGCTCCTTCCATGCTAAGTATATAAATTATTGCAGCAGACAGCTGACGGGTTATTATTTTTCCACATATTCAAATGTTATGGTCCTAGAATCATACAGTGTGGAAACAGGCCCTCCGGCCCAAGTTGTCCACGCCAACCAACATACCCCATCTACATTAGTCCCACCTGCTTGTGTTTGGCCCACATTTGATCCCTATCCCTGCACCTGTCCAAATGTTTTTTGAAAAATTGTGATCGTACCTGCCTCAACTAACTCCTCAGTGCACCTACCACACTTTGTGTAAAAACAAAGTTGCCCTTCAGGTTCCTATTAAATCTTTTCCCCATCACCTTAAACCCATGTCCTCTGGTTATATATCTGACTCGTATGTGTTCCATGCAGTTTACATTGTAGTCCATTGGCAGAGATCACACAGTGCTGCTCAACTCATTGGCTCCACATCAGGTCGTGCCCTCTTAGGCCTCCTTTCCTCTATGTTCTGCTGCTCTAAAGGGCCTGTCCCACTTTCATGACCTAATTCACGACCTTTTTTACTTGTGGACACTTTGCATCAGGCTAGAAAAAACGCCCCGACCTACTTGATGCCACGACTACCTACGACTAGCATCACGGCCTACTATGACCTACCTACGACCGCCTACGACCTCGTGACGACCATGCTGCGAGTATGAGTCAAGGGCAAACTCGGCAGAGGTCGTGAATTAGGTCGTGAAAGTGGAACAGGCCCTTAAGAGTTCTGTTTAGAATGCAGTCTGCTTAAAGGAATCACAAACTGGAACTTGTTACAAACTGGAACCATTGGAGAAGCTGATTATGGACTATCTTCCACAGGCTTAGCCTACTGACTCCCTCTTCTCTCGAGCTGAACTAATTGATGAGCAAATTGGGATTGGGCACAGACTTCCTTTTACAAGGAGCTGGTGAAATCTGAGTAAACTTGGCTGCGTACACACTTTTTCCAGAAACTTATTGCCCGATGGACTCATTTAAAAATAATCTGTTTGTTTATTCATTAGCTGGCAAGGAAGGTCACTTTTAAAAAAATTCATCATGCAACTGAGAAAAATCAGCAATCTGATATGTCTTTATTGTGTTTATGTTTTGCAAAGGGTCAAAAGTTTATATGACTTTGCGTTTAGATTATTGAAAAGACTATACTTTGTGTCATCTGGTTTGAATAAGAGGCACATTTTTCTTCCTTTTTATTAATTTGTTTTGTTACCATCCATGCCGTTTGCAAATGATTAATCTTACTACTTTTGAGAGGTTTGTTTTTGGCAAAGGTCCCAGCATCTGCTTTCAGCTTGGCTGAAGGTGCTGATAGTGGGTTTAAAAAAAAAAGACTTCTAATCACCAACAAGTCCAGTGTGATGCAAACTGTAGATTGCTTTAGGTTTCAGTAAACCTGTTTTCGTGAAGATTAAAAGCAGAGAGTTTTGGTCCTCTGTTAGGCTGCCATACTGAGGTTACTATTGTCCCACGAGTGCGGTATGCTCTGTTTCGTGAGTTGGTTAGTTATTCACTTTGTGCCCAGGGTAAGGGAAGTCTGTAGCTTGTGTTCACTGTGAGTCTGTATCGAGCAGCGGACGTGAGAAGCTTTTGCTGACCAGCTGCTCAATGATGTCTAAGCATCCTGAGTCTTAAAATCATTGAAGTGTAGGATCCAAAGCCATATCTAATTATAACCCTCATGAGCAGACCCACCACGGACTAATGGTGGAGTGATTTTATGCAATGAGTTTGCCAGAAACATCCTGGGTTCTGTTTTTGCTCTTTGTTAACACATTGATGGTGATATACAATTGATGCCACCTTGTAGAACCGGTTGGAAACAATAATCAGCCTCTGTTCTCATCAGATTGATGTCCACTGACATGTGGCTGGCCGTTTGTGTGTCAAAAATGAGAAGGATTGAACTTGCCTGTGATTTTTATAACCTGCTGGATGGTGCGAGTTCTCAAAGCTCATGTGCAAAACTGTGTTTATTGAGCAACACCTCAGAGACTGAACAACAGGAGAGATTGTCAGCAACTAAAGCTACTTTACATATAATCCAGAGGAAGCAAGGAGGACAGGCTTGAGATAAAGAGAAGTACTTTAATGATGTGGCATTGAGTTACTCTAAGTAACCTTGGCTTGGTGCAAAGTGCAAGATGCGAGAGGATTGATGTGTTGATGGTATATCTCACTGCTTCGCTACAAAGAGAGAAATCGGTGCTTTTGACAACTTGCATTCATCTCCCATTGAATATGTTCGCGTTATTTCTGTGTTGATCGCAGGACTAAAGTGCTGAAAGAGTTACAAGTTTATGTATATCTGAGCTCGATGGCTATTGCTGAAAAGAAGTCAAAGTTTTGGCCAAAAGAAACACAGTTGAGGGAGGCGGTTGGTGGACTTAAGTAAACTGCAGTAGTGTTCGAACAGAGCTTCTCCTCTGTGGCTTAAATCCCAGGATAAAATTCAACACGAGTTTCTAATTTAGTTTTATAAGCCAAGTCAAAAGCACTGTAACTGAGCTATGTTTGTGTTAGGCCTCAGTAGTGTTCTCCCGCTGGTGGGAAAAGGGGCTGAAGGTTTTTCCCAGAAGCACATGGAGATAATTGATCTGATAATTATGTTAATAAAAAAGGCAATTAATTACATCACCTGAAGTTAGGCTGCAGTATTGTTTAATTTGTATTCTAATAAGTAAGTCTGCCCTTTCACCAGCCTACTTTATGTAGGCAACCTGTCTCATCGTGTGGTGTTATCAATTACGCAGACAGATGACCTGACTTGTTCCTGAGGACCTGAGCAGCTGTAAGTATGAAAAGGTCCAGTGGGCGATCAAGCTGCATCTGGGTCTGGTCCAAAAGGAATGTTCCTGGGTTATTAAATGAAGGAATATGGCCGGTTTTAAAAAACGAGGGGAGCTTATATTTTAATTAGGAGTTCACGGCACTGACACAGTGTGTCTTATTGATTAAGCTTGGTGTCTGGTCAATATTGCTGTGTTTGATTTGCTTTCTGTAATCTCTTAGCCCTGATCTCTGTATTTTCATTTGCCCCTTGCATATTTTCTGCTCAACAAGATGAGGAATCTCATTGGCGAGAAAGGGAACAGTTTTGCCACATTGGATACCCCTGAATCACTCCACAGTCAGGTACAGCAGTCAGATATAAAGCTCCCTCTAACTGTCATTGCTGTTATTTAGTAAACGTTTAAGGCAGCTGGGCTCCATGTGCTTGAATGGTGCTGTGATCCCACCTTCAGCAATCATGTTTGATGGCCTTATTTTAAGTGAATGTTAAGTTATTTATTGAATATCATTGCAAAAAAAAATAGATTCAAAACACCATTTTCTTGTGCTGTAGAGTTATCACTTTTTATTTGTAATTGGTAATAATTTTATAATAATTGTAGATGTTTCTCAATTAGTGTATATCAGTAACTGCTGTTGACTTAGTTTTAGTATCAGAATTATTCTGGCTGTTGCACACTTGATAAGTTTTTCTGCAGTTTTCCCCACTCCTGTGTCGTGAGAAAAGTACTATTGTTGCGTCATTGTTTTTCAAGTGGTTTAAGATATACAGACCATAATTTGCTGCTATCCAAAATACTCCGTCCTATCTCATTCCCTTTGATAAAGTTCACACTCCCGAGTAGATCAAGTAAGTAAAATAGAAAATAATTTTTTAGTAACATCTGTCCTTCGATTGTTTAGTCCATAGCTTCTAAAATATTTTCATCCATTTCCTATTTTCACGTGTGGTTTGATGGTTTCACGCCAAATAACACTGAATTAGCCTTCATGGATGGCGTGCTATCTGCGGATAGATTAATCATTTTAGATTAATCCAATTACTGTTCAGTCTAAATCTGTTGCTTGAAATCAGACAGTCTACACAGTAGATCTCAAATGTAAGAACGGTGAAATGAACCAATATTTGCAACACATGGTGATTTAGGTTGTTATTGTGTGGAGTTTTATCTCTTCCCATATCCTGAGAGTACAGAACGTTAGATACCGAGTCCACATTTATCAGTTATTCTACACATTATGTACATTAAAAGTGGGAAGAAAGCGGTTTGTAATTCCTGAGATGCAAAGAAAAGCAGATGCTGGAATCTTAAGCAAAACTCTAAGTGCTGGAGTAACACAGCGGGTCAGACAGAATCTGTGGAGAGAATTGACAGGCGACATTCGGTTTGGGACCCTTCCACAGACCCGAAACTTCACCTATCCATTCCCTCCGCAGATGCTACTTGACTCGCTGAGTTATTCCTGCACTTTGTGTTTAGTTTGTAACTCTTCTTTTGTTTCAAAAGTTTCAAAGGTCATTTATTGTCACGTGTACCAATTAAGGTAGAGTGATATTTGAATTACCATACAGCCATACTAACAAAAAGCAACAAGACACACAACTACATAAAAGTTAACACAAGCATCCACCACAGCAGATTCCCCACATTCCTCACTGTGATGGAAGGCTATAAAATCTAATCTTCTTCCCTCTTTATTCTCCCGTGGTCGGGGCAGTTAAACCATCCGTCGGGACAATCGAAGCTCCCGCAACAGGCAATCGAAGCCCCCGCGTCGAATCTCCCATGTAGGGGTGGTCGAAACTCCCGTGATCGGGGCGGTCGAAGCTCCTGCAGCCTGGAGCTCCCGAAGTCGGTCTCTAAACAGGGACCGCGAGCTCCACGATATTAAAACCGCAGGCTCCTGCAGTTGGAGCTCCAAAGTCGATGCCTGGCAAAGGGATCACCCGCTCCACGATGGTAAGTCTTGCAGGCTCCCGCAGTTGGAGCTCCCGAAATCGGTCTCCAGCAGAGGCCGCCAACTCCTCGATGTTAGGCCGCAGTGCGGACGGAGATACGATACGGAAAAAAATTGCATCTCCGTCAAGGTTAAAGATGAAAAAAAGTTTTCCCCAACTGCCCCCCCCCCGACATAAAACAAACTAAAGAACACTAAAACATACATTTAACACATACTAATAAAAACAACAATGAAGGAAGGGACAGACAGAATGTTGGCGAGGCAGCCATTGCTGGCACCACCCAGTTGCTATGTAAATAGCTGTTTAATTGCTCAAGAGTATTTCATCTGAAACTTTCAGTGCAACATCGTTCCCTGGGAAACCGCGAAACAGGAAACTGTGTCCTGGTACACAAACCACATCACATGTTTGGCTACCAGATTGCTTTGTCTTGAATGACGTTGAGTCACTTGAATGGTGAAGGTTCACTAGGCAATCCAATACATGTTTGATGTGTGCCCTCTAGATGATGGAATGAATTTGTGGAGTCAGAAGGTGAACAGGCCAATACTGTGGCTAGTGATTCAGCACCTACTACACAAGCCTTTCCTCTCTCTGCAATTGGAGTGTGTGATGGTGTACGCTCCTCACGTATGTTATTCTGCTTTATACCACCTGCAGGATGTGTATGCCTGGAGAGTATCAGTCGATCACAATGCCACACGGTATATGATGGGAAGGAATGTTTACTCTCCCATACCGGAGAGAGTCATTGCCTGGCATTTGTTTCATGTGAATGTTACTCTGCACCAGCCACCCAGTTAAAATTTCACGAGAGTCTGATGAAGCATGAGAACAGGAAGCAGGATGAGACCACTTGACACATTCTTCAGGGGTCAATCTGTCTGTAACAACACATTCCCATCCACCTGTGCTAACCTTTCACCCCTGTGCTTCCCTAACCATATCTTTAAAGATATTCAACGTCTTTGCTTGCCCTGCCCTTTGAGGAAGAGGTATACAAACATAAACAAACAAGCACAAATTGCCATCAACTGTTGCGACTTTAGGAGAACATATTAGACATAAGTCATAGTTCTCCTCCTTTGTCTCTGCATAAAAATACAATTTATAGCCAACAAAATATATTTAAAACGTATTAGATGCAGATTATTTAAAATGTTGCCATTAATGTTTTTATTTGCAAAACGTAAATCAAAAATTAAAACAATATTTGAACCCACGAGGAAAGTTAAAAGAGAATGGTTAGAAAAAGTAACTATAAAACGCCCAGAGGCCCAATTATGTGCCCGGCTGAGCCGTACAAAACTGCCAAAACGTCAAGAAATTTGCATGAGCTGGTCTTTCATGAGTGTTGGTGCAGGTTAATGAGCAGTGGAGGAATTCGGCAGAGCTTTTATTGAAACAGTGTAAAACTCCAAAGAAACATGGGCATAACGTAAAACCAGGCCTAAGTCATTTGTACTTGAATTTCCTTCCTTTGACCTGTTACTGGGAAAGTCAGCATGGTGCCATGGTATGTTGTGAATTATCCGAGTAGCCAGAGAGTGCAGTCATTCAATCCCTGAATTTAATTTTTGTTTTGTGTGTCGAGTTGGCTCGGATTTTCTGTCGTGCACTGATGGATGAACCTCTTTACTGTAGGTGAGAACTTGGAAGCCATGATCACAATGAATGGCGGTGTGCAGGCTCGAATGGCCAATGACCTCCTCCTGCACCTATTTTCTATGTTTCTATGTCTGTCGCATTGTTTTTGCATTTCAGGGAGAGTGCGTTCTCATCTCTCTTATTTACTTACTGCCTATTATGCCTCCTGACATGTAGGGCAGCAACAAAGGTCCTCCACTCCTGTCTGTTCTGGGCTAGCTTCTGGACACTACCCCAGGTCAGCTCCATTGTTTTCATTTCCTCCTCTACAGTTCGACACCAGGTGGTTTTGGGTCTCCCTCTTTTCCTTTTCCCTTCCAGTGTCCAGTGCAGGGCTATTCTTGGGATGCCGTCTGGTTCTCTTCTCAGTATATGGCCAATCCAGTTCCAGCGCCTTCTCATGATGATGGTGTCCATGCTCTCTTGTTGGCATTGAGCAAGGAGATCTTGGTTGGATCTGGTGTTTGGTCAAAATATTCTACGGATTCTTTTCAGGTTCTTAGTATGGAAGATGTCACTCACTGTCATTCTCCAGCATTCCCAGCCATATAGGAGGGTGGAGAGGACACAGCTCAGGTATAACTTCAGCTTGGTCTTGGTGCTGTATTGCTGGGACCTCCATACATTGTTTAGCATTCTGAAAACATTCCTAGCCTTGTTTAGCCGGTTCTTGATGTCATTGTGTGCTCCGCTGTCGTGTCTGACTTTGCTACCAAGATAGGTCAACTCCTCAGTTATGGGAAGATTGTTTCCATTCACTTGGATTGTCAAGGGGTTTTAGATGTTAAGTGTCATTACTTCAGATTTTTTCTGGTTTATCTTCAGGCCAATTTGTTGTGCAAAGTCACTGAGATGGGATGTTTTTTCCTACATGTGCTTGTGAGTGTGGGAGACCAGAGCCAAGTCGTCAGCAAAATCAAGGTCTTCCAATGATGAGAAGAGGGTCCATCGTATGCCTCTTGCTTGGTCTTGATGCATCACCCAGTCAATAACAATATTGAAGAGTAGCGCCAACATCACACACCTTTGTCAGACTCCTGTCTTCACTTGGAGTGTGTGGTTACTGTTCTCCACTCTGCAAGATAAGTTGGCGTAGAAGCTCTTAATGACTTCGACCACATGCTGTGGGATCCCATACATTCGTAGTATGCCCCAGAGGCTGTCTCGGTGGATGCTGTCAAATGCTTTCTTGAAATCAACAAAGTTGATGTATATCTGTCTCTGCCACTCTGTGCACTGTTCTATAATGTTACGAAGGGCAAATATCTGGTCAATGCATCCCCTCCCACCACAAAATCCTGCCTGTTCTCTCCTGAGCTGTTTGTCTACTACTTCTGAGATACGTTGTATAATAATCTTTGCCAGAATCTTGCTTGGAATTGATAGAAGAGTGATCCCTCTCCAATTGTTACACTCTCGTAAAGTTGCCTTTCTCTGGTATACTAATGATGACTCCTTCTGACCAGTCATCAGGTATATCCTTCCTTTCCCAAATAGCTGTGAAAAGTGGTACCAATACTTCAGCTGCAAGTTCTGGTTCTGCCTTGGAACAGTTCTGCATTCAGGTTATCTTGGCCAGGGGGCTTTTCCACTTTTGAGAGACTTAATGGCTGTAACAATTTCCTCCTTAGTTGGTGGTCCAGTGCTAATGTTCACGTCATCCTCTGCTTGTTGGGTGTTAGCCTTTATTATAAGCGGTGCTTTATTCAGTACTTCATTAAAGTGTTCCACCCAGCGAGCTTCTTGTCCTGCTTCTGTTGTTAGGAGTCGGCTCTTTTTGTCTACAATTGGTGTCTCAGTGGTTGGACGATTTTTGCCACAGATTATCCTGGTTATCTTGTAGACCTTCCCTTGCTCCCCTTTCTCAGCTGCATCTTCTGCTTGATTAGCAAGATCTTCCAGGTATGCCCCGTTTGTCAGCTCTGGCTTTCCTCTGAACTGTTTTGTTTGCTTCTTGGTACTGCACCTTGTATCCTTCTTGCAGCCGTTTGGACTTTGTCTCATTTATTTGCTTCATTAATTTTCTCCTATTTTCAATGATTTGCCATGTGTCTTCAGTCATCCACTCCTTTTTTGTCTTCTGCTTAAACCCCAGGCAGGCTTCACTGGTTTTCACATAAGCTATTTTGGTTTGTTCCCACACAGTATTAATATCATTTGCATTTGGCTCTGTGTGATCATCCATATCTGCTAGTGCCTGAAAACTGTCCCTTAATTGTAACACGAAAGAGCCTTTCACTTTTGGGTCATGTAGTTTCTCAACGTCAAACTGTTGCCTGCCTGTCTTTTTGCTCCCTGTTTGCCTCAGTTTTACTGTGAGAACAGCCAGGACTAGGTGGTGGTCACTACCAACATCAGCTTCCTGTTTAACCTTAACATCAAGTAATGAGCGTTTCTATGTGCCGTTAATCATCAAGTGGAATAGTGAAAAGATTCCTGAGAACCCTCCTCGTGGCAAACAAAGGAGTGAGAATTCTCCTGGAGAAATCTTGTGAATGGCAGTAAATATAAACAGTGGGAAGAGCATATGCATCGTCTCACTGCTTTCCAAACCCTGTTGACTTAGATGGTGTTTAATACCCAGAACCAAGGAGTTGCTTAGTGTCTGTCTTCAATGAAATCATCATCATCGGCGGTCACTCGAAACGTGTATGACTGTCCTCTCATGGAGGACGCCTGTGCGTGACTTTGTTTAACGTGGGGAGGTTGGTGCACAGACAGCCGCCCCACGGTCCTTGACAGATCTGGGTCAGAATCCAGTGGCATGGAGTCCAAGACAACCAGCGACCCTTTTCTGCTGCAGCTTCATCCGCCTTCCCAGCCGTTGTGACGCTCCACTAAAGTCAGCCATCATCCTCCGCCTGTTCCACCATTGAGGTCTTGGTTGGATTGCTCTTTGTCAGAGACCTCCCCCTCGACCTTACCGCCATGGGTGGCCCTACCAGGAGCATAGCTCCCGACGGCATCGCTTTCAGGATCTCAGGATCAACTTCTCCACCACGACAAGGTGACAATCCACGGAGATGCTTCAATGAAATGAGGCTTAATCCTCTCTGTATCTCTGTCCTACGCTTTGTTCCCCAGCCACTGCACCGAGCTCTGAAGTTCCAATCACTTACCAAATAGTGAAAGGCCTGGATAGAGTGGATGTGGAGAGGATGTTTCCATTGGTGGGAGAGTCGAGAATCAGAGGTCATAGCCTCAGAATTAAAGGACGTTCCTTTAGGAAAGAGATGAGGAGGAATTTCTTTAGTCAGAGGGTGGTGAATCTGTGGAATTCTTTGCCACAGAAGGCTGTGGAGGCCAAGTCAATGGATATTTTTACGGCAGTGCAGGTAGATTCTTGATTAGTACGGGTGTCAGGGGTTATGGGTAGGGCAGGAGAGTGGGGTTAAGAGGGAAATATAGATCAGCCATGATTGAATGGTTGAGTAGACTTGATGGGCCGAATGGTCTAATTCTGCTCCTGTCACTTATGAACTTGTGGCTGAGAATGTATCCTCTTATCGACACTCCCATCAGATGGCCATTAAAAAACGAATGTTTCAAGAATGGTGACATGAAAGCAGGAAGGACTCTGAAGCTGAGTACAACTTGTGTCAAATTAACTCCCAGCCACTGCCTTCTGCACTTTTCCCAATTTTACTGGAGGATGTGGTCTGGTTTTATTCACACAATAGATGTATCACCAACTTTAGCTTCAGGTACATGCTTGAAGTGGACATGATGGAGATGGCTTCAAGCCAAGCAAATTGGTAAATGGTATAAAAGATAAGGCATTCAGTTTCATGTTGACAATCTGTCCTGATTCACAGACTCGACAGTGGCTTCTTTACTTTATTTTTATGGCCTACTCTCATGGATTCTTTAGAAATAGTCTTCAGGCTCCAAGAGCCCACTCACTGGCCGCAGATTGAAAGCCACAATGATACAGCATCCAGCTGTCTTAATTAAATCCTACCTGCTGATCTCAATCACCCTCCCTGGCCCAGTTGTTGATCTACTGTGCAAAGAAATACTTTCTGTTAGCTATCCTTCAACTTGGCAAGTAAATGCTGTCCCAGCCAACTCGCCCACATCTCGTGAATGAATACATTTAGAAAACAACTTGCGCAAATTATGATCCTATGACCATTGCCACAATGCCTGATGCATCTGAAAGTATTGGTGTTTACAATTTTTTTGTACTGTATCTCTTTGTGTTCACTTTAAAATATTCCGTTTAGTACTGCTTGGGTACTTTTCCCTCATATTTTATTAGGATGCAATATATTTTGGGCCAATTCATTTAATGATCATTTTAATAGATAATTTGGATACATTTTCCTCAGCACCCAAATTTCCATGCAATGAGTGGATCACCCTCCTGTTGGCGTTTACCTTTCATTGAATTTCCTGTAAGAATATGCTTTGATCAAAAGCCTGGGTTCCTTGTATATCTGTTTGTTTTTGCCACTAAATATAGCAGTGGTACAGAGATACAGATCTGCATGATTGGAGATGTGACTATTCTCACTTCACTCTGCATGCCTGACTCCACATTTTAAGTGAGATGCAAAACTGAGCAAATTGAAATTAAGAGTTGATGAACACCTATTAATTATGATGCCAGAAAAAATGAAGAGAACATTTTTAATTTCCACAGATGCAGATTATCATTTGCATAAGTGAATGTTGAGAATTGTATATTGGTTTCTTTGTAATGTTCTCCAGTTAATTGTAGCATATATGGTATGAAAATAGGTTTGTTGCATTTTGCCGGTTAGGGTTATTGTAAAACTGCTCCCAGCAACTTTGTAGCTAGGACTAAAAGCAATGGGGTGGATGGCATTGACTGCTTATAGAAGGGTCTATAGAGAACCAAGAGCTGACTGTGTGGCCTTCAGGAGAGAGAATCTCAACCTGAAGCCTATGTCATCTGCTGGAACACATTTTTACCTTGGCATCTACACAACAGTTTGTAAACCCTCAGTGAGAAAACACCCCTTTGATTTCAACCCTTTATTTTTTTCCGTAGCATCACGAAGATGCAGTGTAGATGGATGTGAAATGTCCCGTTCACCGCTTTCCTCTCTAAATTGATGCACTAATATTGTTCCTTCGACAGTTGATCTTCAACTGCATGCCAAGAGCTCTGTAATTGTGACCATTAGGCAAATACTACATATTTGAACTATGAAGGGTCCTCACTGAATCTTGCAGCTTTGAATAGAGCCAAGTGTTGCTTTTGTTTTGTTTGACAATGTGGGGTGGACAAATGGTCTTGTTTATTTTCATCATATTGGCCCTAAAGGAAAAGCGCTGTTGTGGATTTAACACGGCATGTATTCTCCAGTAACAAGTCATACTGAAAAGTTACTGACTTTAGGGAATTAATAGCGACGATCATAATAATTTGCACGATAGTAGAAATCAACAACCTGTAAGAACAGTGTTGAACAGCTCGGTTGTACGTCAGTCTGTAGGTCTGAAATAAGCAGCCGAATTAAGAACAATCTACTAATAAATTCATGGTGTCCTGACATGTTAGCGATATTTTGTAATACATGGATTGTAAATCAGTCCAGATTAGAGTGTGTTTACGGAAAAAAACAGGCAAATCAGAGCACTGGCAGCCGAAACGAGCTGATCTGTGGTGTTCCACTATTTACAATTGCGATGTGCCTGGGTCTGAGAGTGAGGTGTGGTTTCAGGCTGATCACACACCACTGTTGGATTTAAAGTGAAATAAATCTCTTCTATGCTGGTGAGGTGAAGAACTAGTTGGTTTTAACCTCGTGTTGAATACCGTGGTGGGTGAGGATAAGGGACACTATTTGAGAGCATGGCTGAGGTGAAAGCGCCAGCTATTTGTGAGTTATTGACGCAGATATTTCCTCCCGCCTCGGTGTGGTCAGTGGGACCATCCTGCCTTGAATATTTCACATTTTGTTTTACTAAGCCACAGTTTGACATGATTCTAAGCAAATTGAACTGCCAATGTGCCGTGCAGGCTGCAGACTTGCTGTTCAGCTTTGCTTGAGTTAGCCATTCTGAGCTAATGGAGCAAATAAGATTGATAATAGTCCTTGGTGCTTCTCAGCCTGTGCAGTAGGTGGGTAGGGGTAGATGGGCTGGAGCAGCATAGTGTTGGGGCGGAGTGGGGAAATCAAGAGGCAAGACTGTTTTATTGTCATATGTCCCAGACGGAACAATGACATTCTTACTTGCAGCAGCACAACAGAATATGTACGCTGTAAACAATATCATAAACAAGAAAAAAAGTTCAGAGTGTGTGTGTGTACGTGCGTGCACATAATAGTGCATAAAGATAAAACCAATGCTCCCAAATCTATGTAGTTCTGTTTATTTGGAGGTTGCAGTGTTTAATAGAGAGGGAGAGAGAGTTCAGAAGGCATTTCAATCCTGTAGACTCTATAGTGACTTCTGTTCTGTTGCAAATAGGTGCCAATAGACCCCATCTTTGTGAACTGGGTAGATCCACCTGCTGATCCAGATGAACTCTGAGATCTGGCATTTTAGCTTGATCCCCTCTCATTTTTTCAGCGACTGCCAACGTCTTATCAGTGTCGCCAAAAGATTTTGAACATTTCAAAATCCAGCGGCGATAAAAAAATGTTGCAACACTTGAAAAAACACCGCACGCCAATACGTCATCACGCCGCAAATCTTTCAGTGACCCGATACGTCAGTCAATGATGCCGGCAGTCGCCGAAAAAATCGTCAAGTGGGACAGGAGCATTACCTGTCATTCCAGGAGCATGGGGTTATGACAATTATGAGATTTCCTCTGTCTGCTGTTTGCCACACTTCTGGTCATAATGTCATAGAAACATAGAAAATAGGTGTAGGAGGAGGCCATTCAGCCCCTCGAGCCAGCACCGCCACTCATCGTGATCATGGCTAATCGTCCCACATCATCAAACCCACAAACCCGTGCCTGCCCTCTCCCCATATCCCTTGACTCCACCAGCCCCCAGAGCTCCATCCAACTCTCTCCTAAATCCACAAATAAATGTCACAACTTCCTTTTGGTCATTGGAGACTACCGGCATTTCAAAGGTAACAACTGTACTAATATTCACAGGTGGTGCCGCATGCTTTAATCCAGTGGCTTCTTGCCTGGGATTTGTGTCTGCTGAACTGAGAGCCTCTCAGATGAAATTTCTACTGAGGGTAGACAGAGGCAATGGAATTTTTTGTTCCACCCCCCCCCCCCCCAAAGTTGTTCTCACTCACTACATAATTCAGTAAAGCAAGTTGGATTCAGGTGTGAGAGAGAGACAAACAATCATTTTCTCAGCATTAATCATTCACCTATTTGATTCCAAAGCAAGATTAATGTCGCTGGAATTATCTTTTGCCAAGAACAAACTGTACTAGCACTCAGAATGAAGCTCATCTGTGAAGTTAAAAAAAACTTTGCATATACATATAGTCCATCAAACATTGTAACTGTACACGGCAACATTTACAATTTCACATTCATTTGTATTGCTATCAAATAAATCTGTCCATATTCATCAATATTCTTTCCCTCTCCGGATACTCTTAGAATATTTTGGCTGATTTAGAATTTTGCTCTTTCTATTCAACATTGTGTTTTCGATCTCCCCGATCAGAACTGTTCATTTGTCTCCTTACAGTGTTCAGCTCTTATGATTTTTGTTTGGACAGATCAATAAAGCACGATGGAAGTGGGAACACCCAGCATTCATACATCATTCTAACATTGTTCCAAGATATACTGTTGCTCAAAGAGCTGCCCTCCTTCCTGCTCTTTTGCTTTCTATCTTTGGAGAATAACAAAAACAGCTGGGAAGTGGGCAAGACTGCAACACCAAGATAGGATAGTCATAAACCCCGTGAGAGACAGTGCTGCTGACTGTTCACAAGTTATAGGAGTAGAATTAGACCATTCGGCCCATCGAGTCTACTCCATTCAATCATGGCTGATCTCTGCCTCCTAATCAGTGAATGACACTGCTGCTGAATGTTGAGAGGGTTGCTCTTCGGGATCCAACCCAGATCCAGGTATGACCCAGCAGGTGTTCAAAAGGGAACTGCAGATGCTGGAATATCGAAGGTACACACAATTGCTGGGGAAACTCAGCGGGTGCAGCAGCATCTATGGAGCGAAGGAAATAGGCGACGTTTCGGGCCGAAACCCTTCTTCAGAGTCTGAAGAAGGGTTTCGGCCCGAAACGTCGCCTATTTCCTTCGCTCCATAGATGCTGCTGCACCCGCTGAGTTTCCCCAGCAATTGTATGACCCAGCAGGTGTCTGATGCCCAGCTTCTTGGCATTCTTAGTGCAAATGACCATGACTGACTTTTAATGTGCTGTCCCACTTGGGCGACCTAATTGGCGAGTTTAGAAGAGTTTGAAATAATGACATGTTGAAAACCTCCTTTGACTATGTAGAAGACCAGCTTCGACTAGCTACGAATAACCTCGGGAAAATTGAACACCAAATAATGGAGAGTGAAGACGACCTCCTTCGATCTCCTTCGACCTCCCTTTGACTATGATGAAGACCATCTACGACTACCTTCGACTACCCTCGATTACCTATGACTAATATGCCGACCTACTACGACCAAACCTACGAGTAAAAAAAGTATCGATTTTTCCCATGGCAACCTTTTTTTACTCGCGGGCATTTTTTAACATATTGAAAAAAACGCCGCAACCTAGCAGAGGCCTCGAGTACGCGGAGACCACTCTCGAGCATGAAGGAGAGTTACGAAGACCTCCTACGACCTTGTGTCGACCATGCTGCGAGTATGAGTCGAGGGCAAGGTCGCCAGAACTCGCGGATTAGGTCACCCAAGTAGGACAAGCCCTTTAGGCTTTAGACTTCACTTAGAGATACAGCGCGCAAACAGGCGCTTCGCCACAGAGTCCAAGTAGCGATCACCCCATACGCTAACAATATTCTACACACTAGGAACAATTTATAATTTTTACCGAAGGCAATTAACCTACGAGCCTCTTCGTCTTTGGAGTGTGGGAGGAAACTGGAGCACCCGGAGGAAACTCACGCGGTCACAGGGAGAATGTTCAAACCTCTGTACAGACAGCACCCGTAGTCTGGATCGAACCCGGGTCTCTGGCATTGTAAGGCAGCAATTCTACCGCTGCACCACCATGCCGCCCTTCTTTTCTTGCTTTCTTGCTTTGTGATTTGTTTTTGAATTGCGATTCCAACTAGTTAACTGTAGCAGCAGCAGAAGACAGATTAGTTATCACAAACCAGATGCATTAGTAGCATCAAGACCAGAACATCAACATACCTGTGTGATGCATGGCATTTTCTCTTCAATCCTGGGTTACTTTTTTACTGTAGAATATTGCACGCCACTAAATATCTTGCACAAAGATGTTGATTAATCTTGGCAGACTGGACAGGACTACATCTTTGTAAAGGGAAATTTCACAATTCTGGCCCTACAGAATTTGAGGTCTGTGAAGATAGTAGTGTAAATCGTTTGAATTCACGTTCCTTTGTCCAGGAAGGAAATACCTGAAATTCGAGTATTGTGCGTGATGTTTCAGCTATTGTTTTAAATGGCTGGAAATTAGAACAATCTGTACTCAGATCTGCAGTCTGAGCTCAGTGAAAGTGACCAGCTGAAAAAAGCATGAAATGGTAGCAATAGTCAAATCACTGACCTCAGTTTGACTGCATCATCTTCCTCTATTAGTTTTGTGAGCGCACTTTTAACTTGAATTCCAGAGTCAACACATTTTCTGTTGTGTTTACAAAAATGATTACGTTCATTCCAAAGATAGATACAAAAACGCTGGGGTAACTCAGCAGGTCAGGCCACATCTCTGGAGAAAATGGATACGTGACATTTCGGGTTGGGACCCTTTGTCTGAAAAAGGGTTTTGACCCGAAACACGACCTATCCATTTTCTCCCAAGATGCTGCCTGAGCCGCTGAGTTACTCCAGTATTTTGCGTCTATCTTTGGTATTAACCAGCATCTGCAGTTCATTTCATGACATTATTAATTGTATAGATTATTATAATTCTGGAAACATGAAGCAGAACCACGTGGTTTGCAATAACATTATGCTGAAACAGTGAGGCAACATCCTACCTGGAACGAAACAAAGGTTGGCCGGATCTGGATTGATTTTTCATATTTAATTTTGTGACTGGGGCCATGATTTGGTTGGTTTGGAAGTAGTTTGGAGGGGATTTACACTGTCAGGAGGTTGTACGGCTTTGGGAGTCCAGGCGGGAACCGTGACTTGGAGCTTAGGGCAGCCCCCAAATAGTGGAACAAGTAGAATTTTGTGTTAACAACTTCATTATTGCTGAAATAAATACCTCATCCAACATCCACCAACAATTTGACAGAAAACCTGAAATGCACATTCCAGTGAAATTAACCTAACATTGTCTTAGATTTATTGAAAGGTGTGGTGATACCTATCAGAATATTTCTGTTCTGCCTTTTAATGGCATGCAGTAGTGTGCAACATTAGATGAGATCTGACATTGTAATTTGAAGAAGGCTGATTGTGGTGATATTATAGAACTGGCACCCATCACAAGTCTAGGAATAAATAACAATTTCAAGGTGAAGGCTTAGGTGAAAGTAATACTTTAAACTAAACCAAAATGGTAATAATAGTGCAGGAAGGAACTGCAGATGCTGGTTTACACCGGTGATAGACACAAAATGCTGGAGTAACTCAGCGGGTCAGGCAGCATCTCTGGAGAGAAGAAATGGCTGACGTCTTGGGCCGAGACCCTTCTTCAGACTGAGAGCCAGGGGAGAGGGAAACTGGAGATATGAAAAGGTAGAGAAAACAAATGAATGAAAGGTATGCAAAAGGACAAATCAAAGCCAGCAATGATGATCAGGGAAGGTGGGGCCCACAATGGCCCATTGTTGGCTGTGGAGATAGTGATAACGAGCGAAACTAATGAGTGAAACAGTGAAACTAAGCAGAACGACAGTGAAACTAGGGTGGGGGAGGTATGAAGAGAGAGCGAATGAAGGGTTAGTGAAGTTAGAGAAATCAGTATTCTGAAGAAGAGTCTCGACCCGAAATGTCACCCATTCCTTATGTCCAGCGACGCTGCCTGACACGCTGAGTTACTACAGCGTTTTGTGTCTATCTTCAATATTCATACTGCTAGGTTGTAAGCTGCCCAAGCGAAATATGGGTGGTGTTCCCCCAAGTTGCATTTGGGCCCCCCTCTGAAAGTGGAGGAGGCCCAGGACAGAAAGGTCAGTTTGGCAACCGGGAGATCGCAATAGGCCAAGGCGGACTGAGTGTTAATAGTGTTCACTTGATCGTGCAATGTGTCTTTTGGCAAAGCTGGCAGTTTACCACATGCTCTTTGTACTGTGAAGGAATATCTTTTCACCCGCTGTTCTCTGATTCCTCTTTCCAGAACCTCAGGAACTTTCACAGCCCCAACTCTGTGGGCAGCCCCGACAATGACAGCTGCGTTTGGGAGCCGAACGCAAGTAACGGAAAGACGTGGACACCCTGCCTTTACGACTCTTCCCCCCAGCCGGGCGCCACCCCCACCTGCAGTCCCGAACCACGGCATCATGGCGACTTAGAGAAGCCCTCCACCAGCAACGGGGAAACCAGCAGCAAGGAAATGCAAGCGTTTGGAACTGGGAAGCAAAGCTGTGAGAGAGACGAGAATGATAAAGACTCGTGGAGGAGTGGGGAGGTGGCACAGGATGTATTTCAGCTGGATGGTGAATTGGACATTGAGCAAATAGAAAACAACTAGGCTATCAGGTTCTAGAGTGCTTGAGCAGGTCATCTATACAGTTTGGTGCATTTTTTTTAAATGTTTTGAACGGTGCTCCAAAGCACTCTGTCAAAGGTTCATCCTTACCTAGAAGTCCATACCTACATGTTGAATGTGCCCGTGGAAAATCAGGCGGTCACGGTTTAATGGGGCAAACACAATGAGGATGGGAGGTGATTGCTGGTGAACAATGTACAATAGTAAAAATTGCCCGTGTCCTGGAGGTTAAAGTCGTGCTTAAGAGGGTCACACTGTACATGTTTTTTAATACAAGCTTTATCATAGTTTTTTTATATATATATATATCAGCTGTTTCAATGCAGTGTGGATGACATTTATAAATCCGAACTAGTAGGTGACACTTCCCCACCCACACCATACCAGCTCCAGTAAATGAGTGTCTAACAGAGATGCCAACTTTCCAACCACAAACTGCGATCTCAATGGATTCATGTCACACGTGCAATCTGTTATCTGCTGCATACTTGCTTACTATTGTTTGATTTGTACTTTATTTTATCTATACCTATCATTTTTTTAAAACATTTTTTAACCATGTTTATTTTGCATATTTCCATTTTCTTCTTGCACACAAACTTTAGTTATCCTTACCTCTGCCGCAGCACATTGAAGCCAAGCTGCTCTGGTTGTGACTGCTGGCAAAACTCTGGCTTGTTTGTACTACTGATACCTTCACTGCTTTGCTGCAGATTTTGTTTTCTCCCAGAATGGAGTGCTGAGCAAAATGTAGGGCTCCTCGCATTCTGATCGAATTTGGGATGCAGCGGCTAGCCTCGTTCAGGGAGTCAACTCAGGCACAGTGCCGCCTTTTGTACTGACAGTTTCCATAGAGCCACTGGTATCTCTACTATCGATAGGCTCTCCGCCAAATGACTAATGTCTGAACTAGAAACATAGAAAATAGGTGCAGGAGGAGGCCATTCGGCCCCTCGAGTCTGCACCGCCATTCATTGTGATCATGGTTGATCATCCACAATCAGTAATCCGTGCCAGCCTTCTCCCCATATCCCATGATTCCGCTAGTCCCTAGAGCTGTATCTAACTCTCTTTTTAATTAATCCAGTGAATTGGCCTCCACTGCCTTCTGTGGCAGAGAATTCCACAAATTCCCAACTCTCTGGGTGAAAATTGTTTTTTCATCTCAGTTTTAAATGACCTTTCCTTTATTCTGGGAGGTGGTGACAGCTTATGACAATAAGGAGAGAGGAGAAGCAGAGTATTAATTGAGTATTAATGCAATTAGTATGATTCAAAAATATCATATTGAGTTGGAGCTACAAATAAGAGTTCTCATATAAATGTACTCGTTGAAAATGTACAACTTATGGGAAATGCCCAGATATCCTGCCAAAATCAGGAAAGTTGGCATCACTGCATTTGGACATCCACATTTCTGGTTGTGTCTACTGTAGGCTCAGGGTGTCCATTATGGACTTGTATTATGAACATTTTTAAAAACCCACTCGCCATTGTTAATTTATATTAAAATAGTTCTACACAAGACCAACGTGTTTTTTACTGCAAGGATTATTTTCTATCACTGACATTTAACTTACTATCTACAATCCCATCCTTTGTGATCATCTTAAATGGAAACTAGTTTTATTGAATATTAAAGATAAAACCAGTGCTTTCGTTTTCAGATAAGGCTGAACACAATAAAAGTGGAAGGAATGAGGCAGGGTGTGCAGAGCTTGCACTTTTGTAAGTGTGACTTTCTTGAGGTATTGCATTCCCTTGAATAACAGGAATTCCAGGAAAAGCAGCTTGTGGAAGTATTTTAAACCTTTATTTTAAATGTAGACCAAGCAATATTTACGCCTATACAGTACTACCTGCATGTGCTAAGGAATCTGATGGGAGCACAAAGAAGTGTTTTACGTTAATACCTTGCAACTCATGAAATCCTTTCAAATACATGATGACTCATTCAGCCACAAAATCCAGTGGCTGATGCATTTTTCAGACCATTAGTAGCACAACAATAATGCAACACAGCGTAACCTATTTGCCTTACTTCTAAAGCTTACACAGTTAATGCCACAGTTATATGTGGCAAGTCTGGGCATTTTAAACAATGAAATGTATGCTAGCAAATCTGGGTGCATATTCTGTATAAAAGACTGCTTACATACAGCGAAAACATGGGCTACAGTTGCTGAAATGAATTGGAGAACACTACTGTATTTCAGAATGTTTGTAACGGTTTTTAACTTGAAGCAAGACACTTTTGAAGTTTGAAGACGTGTTCTTAATCGGTAATCAGTAAACCTGATTGTTATAAAGTGTGTCTTCAGCAAAACTGTATCACTTCCTGCTGTTTTACATAGGCTGTTCTCAACTTCCAATAAAAAAAACCTGAAGTACAAACTATTTTTCCCTTATTATTTAACCACTGTTGTAGACTGATCACATCTCTAAAATTGGGAGAAAAATTATACGATCCAGGCCTCTGTTTTGCTATTCTTAGGATCATAATTATTTACCAACCTTTTTGAGTTTACCAGTGTAAGGCTGGCTATATCAGATCTTTATTTCTCAATTCTCATGGGCTATTGTTTGCTATTACTACTCACCCATTCACTGAGACTACTGATGGTATCCAGCTAAGTGGGCTAGCCTAATCTGGCCAAACGAAAAACGTTTAAGACTGAGATAAATATCTTTTGATTGTTTTTCAGGAAGTTGAATTCCCTCTGGGGGTTTTATTTGGTTTTCAGAGCAGGGAATCAAATGATGCCTTTGTAACAGCAATCAGGATTTTGTGGCCTTTAAATTATGACAAGAAGCGTAATCAAATGGTATAAAAACAGAAAATGTTGGGAACACTTAGCAGGTGAAGCAGCATCTATGGAAAGAGAAATAGAGTTCGCATCTGCTCAAAGATCATAAGGTAAAAAATAATAGGAGCAAAATTAGGCCATTCGGCCCATCAAGTCTACTCCGCCATTCAATCATGGCTGATCCCCTAACCCCATTCTTCTGCCATCTCCCCTTAACCTCATAAAGGTATTTTGTTAGAGCTTGGACAAGGACAACAAATTAGTGCAGAAAAAGTTGGGGAAGCGGGTTGGAGAGGGACGAGGAATTTTGCTGATAGAGTAAGTCAGGGTTGGAGTAATGCCGGGCAACCAGAAATGAAATGGAAGCACTGCCCAACGACCTAAGTTTTGTAGCTCTTGTTCATTTTCTGGCTCTCTAACTACTTCCATTAACTCATGAACTGTATGAGAGCCACAACCTTCCCATGCCAGAGATCCAGGTTCACTCCTGACTTTAAGTGCTTTCTGCGTGCAGTTTGCCCATTAGAGTAAATACAGTGTGGAAACCGGCCCTTTGACCTAACGTGCCCACATGGGCCAACAATGTCCCAGCTACCCTAGTCCCACTTGCCTGCGCTTGTTCTATAACCCGCAAACCTGTCCTATCCATGTACCTGTCTAACTGTTTCTTAAACGATTCTCCCAGCAAATGCGTGAATTTTATCCAGATAGTCCTTTTTCCTCCCACATCCCACGTGGGTTGGTCGGATGAATTGGCCACTAAATTATCCGTATTGTGTGGAATTCTGAGGGTGATGGTGGAAATGCCAGGAGAATAAAACAGTTGGGATTAATGTAAGTGGGTGGACAATGGCGTGCATGGACTGGTACGCCAAAGGTTGTTTACATGCTGTATCTTCCTATAGCTCAGTGAACTGTGCAACTCATTCCCACAGCAACTGCTGTCTCACCAGGTTAATTCCCGGGATGGTGGGACTGACATGATGAAAGAATGGATCGACTGGGTTTATATTCACTGGAATTTAGAAAAATGAGAGGGGATCTTATAGAAACATATGAAATTCTTAAGGGATTGGACAGCTAGATGCAGGAAAAATGTTCCCGATGTTGGGGGGGTTCAGAACCAGGGTAAGAATAAAGGAGTAGGCCATTTTGGACTGAGATGAGGAAACACCTTTTCACCCAGAGAGTTGTGAATCTGTGGAATTCTCGGCCACAGAAGGCAGTGGAGGCCAATTCACTGGATATTTTCATGAGAGAGTTAGATATAGCTCTTTGGGCTAACGGAATCATGGGATATGGGGAGAAAGCAGGAATGGGGTACTAATTTTGGATGATCAGCCTTGATCATATTGAATGGTAATGCTGGCTCGAAGGGCCGAATGGCCTACTCCTGTTTCTATGTCTATGTTTCACCCTATCACAGATATTCACTTTGCCTCATCCAACCTCCCCCCACCCCATTAACCTTCTCCATAATTTTAACTTGTTTTCTCTCTTTTCCAAAGATAGACACAAAGTGCTGGAGTAACTCAGCAGGTCAGGCAACATCTCTGGAGAAAAAGGATGGGTGACGTTTCGGTTTGGACCCCTTCTTCAAACTAGGCTATTCTCTCTTTTCCAACTGCGATGAAAGATCCTTGACCTGAAATATGAACCATGTTTCTCATTCTGCAGATGTGGCCAAATTTCCAACAATGTTTATTTATATTTTAGATGACCAGTAATTTGATTTTTTTTTTGCAATCTGGTAGTCTGTTCACATATGCCTTTGCCCCACTTCAGACCTACCCTTATAACTATAAACTCTGATCTTGGATGTTTGTGTGTGTTACGACTCCCGAATGCAAGTACTTCAGAGCCACGTAACACAAGTCAAAAACCAGGTTCAGGTTCAAAAAAACAGTTTTAATGAATCATTGGAACACAAAACTCAAACCTGATTTAAACAACCCAGTCAGGGATATGGATAAACCGACAAACAATTTAACAATGCTCCAGCCAGCCACACCATGGGCCGTCGAACCGGAGATTCCAAAACCTGCCCAAAGAGATACAACCCTGAAACCAAAATACACGAAAACTCTAAGGTCAGCCCTTATCCGTCCCAATACAATATCTGATAACAAGGAATGGTGAAAATACACAAAGTTCTATGCCATGTGGTCAGGCTGCCTCAGCCCCCACCAACAGTCTGCTCATCAGTCGGAGTCTACGACGAAGAGAAGAGAATCCTGGGAAGCTCTCGTATTTATACTTCAGATGAGTCACCCGTCACCTGACGCAGCTGGGCCAATCGGGTACAGGAGCCTTTAACCCCTCGATTCCAGACTCACAGCCACGAGGCCTGTACTTGGGATAGAAACAGAGAAGTAAGTACATAGCATTCACCAGGGGGGGGAAAGTGCCTAACACCCCCACCCAAAGATACTGAATAAGTTTCTGAAAATGAACTAAAAAAAACACCACCAAATTTCAGCAACTATTCAGTAACACAGACATCACTGGCGCGACAATGCATCAGCCAATACATCATCCTTGCCACGGATATGCCAGTCAAATGAGACAACCGCAAGGGAAGCGTCTCCAAAGCCTCAGAGTTACTCAGCTTTCCCTGCGTTACTGCCACAGACATCCGTGCCTCCCCCACATCACCACCCGTGTCAGGGGGCAGCACCACTGCAGCCAAAACATGCTTAGAAGGACTTAGCTCCGACCCATCAACCTCCACAGGCTCCTTCCTGTCGAAGCAGTCCTTCATCCTAGACTGAGCAGAGGCAAGATTACCCATTGCCAGTTCGCATGCCCTCCTCAGTCTAGAGCGAAAAGTACAGACGTGGTCTAAAATACTACGTTTTGTATCCTCCTGCAACCATTTCTCCTTCAGGACCCTCAACGGACCACGTACAGTATGCGCGAACACCAGGTCAGCAGGACTGAACCCTAATGACTCCTGCACGACCTCACGCACCGCAAACATAACTAGATGAACTCCCTCATCCCAGTCTTTTTCAAACTCCAGGCAGTAAGTCCTCAACATAGATTTCAAAGTCTGGTGAAACCTCTCGAGAGCTCCCTGGCTCTCAGGATGATACGCACTGGAGTAACAATGCTTAATATCTAACAACTTCATTACCTGACTAAAAACCTTCGACATGAAGTTGGTACCTTGGTCACTTTGCACAACCTTGGGCAAACCGAACAACGAAAAAAACTTAGTGAGAGACTTAACAATTGTAGGGGCAGTAATTCTACGCAAAGGGACCACCTCCGGAAAGCGGGTAGTCGCACACATAATTGTTAATAAAAACTTGTTGCCCACCCTTGTCCGAGGTAGAGGGCCCACACAATCAACTAGAATCCGCTCAAACGGCTCACCGACCACAGGGATTGGATATAAAGGCGCAGGAACAATCGATTGGTTCGGCTTTCCTGCCACCTGGCAAATGTGACAACACCTGCAGTGCTGTTTCACGTCCTTTTTCAACCCTGGCCAAAAAAAATTCCGTAAGATGCGGTCATACGTCTTATTGACCCCCAAATGTCCACCCAGAGGACCATCATGAGCCAAACAGAGTATCTCGTCCCTATACCGACGAGGCATCACAATCTGATCAACCACGCTCCAATCATCATGCCCAGATATATCCAAGGGAGACCACTTTCGCATCAGTAAGCCATCCCTTAGAAAATACCCCTTTGCTGTGGAATCCATATCCCCCTCAGGCACTGCGCAGTCGCACAGATCAGATAAACCTGGATCACTCTTTTGCTCCTCAACCAGCCGGTCACGTGACAGTGACACCGGCACATTTCCAGACACTATCCCATCTTGAGATGGAGAAACACCCTTCACAACACAGGATCTATCATCCTGATCCCCAAAAATGCTCTCACTCAGGTCCACCACATCCTCAAACTTCGCCTGGCTCTTAGCCATAGCCTTCGTGACAGCACAAGCTGCGAAGACCTTTGGATGCTGCATAGCCAATCTATCAGGACTCTGCACCATCGGAACAGCCGTCACCTCAGGAGTGACTAAAACTCTACCTCCTGCCAAGTCATTCCCCAAAATCACAGAAACTCCCCCAACGGGAAAACACGGCCGTAACCCAACAGTTACCCGGCCTGAAACCAACTCGGACTCGAGACGCACGGTATGCAAAGGCACTACCATGTCATCCATCCCGAATCCTACCACTGGGACACTTGACCCAACCGATGATTCCCCAGAAAACGGCAGTACACCATCCAATATAAAGGACTGAGTAGCACCGGTATCACGCAAGATGGATACTGGAACTCTATCACCCCCATCCTCTAGAGAAACAAAACCATTCATGATGAACGCAGAATAATTCCTACACTCATCAGACTCAGGCACCTCAGGTACGACAGGTGCCTTCTGTGCACCCACCAAAGCCACAGGCTTTGCATTTTTCTGCTTCAGAACGGGACACGACTTTAACATGTGCCCTCTCCTTCTACAATAGTAGCACACAGGACCTTCATCAGTCCTTACATTTCCGTCAACCTTATCAGCTCGGACCTCCCCCTGTATCAACGTGCTGCATTTTGCAGGCACAGAAACAGCTTTGACACTGCCACCGGCGACACCACCACGATCAACCGGCCGTGCACCAATACTATAGGATCACCCAACAAAATCAGATTTATGGGTCAATACATACTCATCTGCCAACACCGCAGCCTTAGACACCTCATTCACCTTCTGCTCATTAAGGTAAGTAGTAACCCTCTCAGGGAGACAGTTCTTAAAGTCTTCCATAATTATCAAGGCCCGCAGTAGCTCAAAATCCTTCACTCCTTGAGAAGCGCACCACCTGTCAAAAAGTGCCTCCTTCTCCCTAGCAAACTCCACATAAGTCTGACTATCAAACTTCCTAAAGCGCCGGAACTTCTGCTGGTACGCCTCTGGAACTAATTCATAAGCCCTTAGTACTGTAGACTTCACACACTCATAGTCCAGACTGCTTTCAACAGATAAAGACGAGTACACCTCCCGTGCTTTACCCACAAAGACACACTGCAATAGCAAGGTCCACACGTCCCTAGGCCACTTCAAGGACAAAGCCACCCGTTCAAACACTGTGAAATACTTGTCCACATCCTCCTCACGAAATGGGGGAACCAGGCGGATGTTCTTGCTCATATCAAACTCCCGTTCCCTAGAAGAAACCCGGGAATTATCTATTTCTTTTTCCCGCAGCTGAAATTCAGCCCTTTTGGTTTCCTCCTCAAGCTCAAGCCGTTTCATTTCAAGAACATGCATGAGCTCTTTCTCTTTTAACAAAGAGGCAATTCTCTGTGACTCAAGCTCCATCTCCTTCAGTTTAATGATGGCCTCCATGTTCTGAACTGGCTGAACAGAAGGTGGGGGACTGTCTGCACCACCAGGCAAAACCCTAGCCTCCACCAACGCAGCCCACAACTCCGATTTAATGGAGTGTTTCTTTGAATGCTTGTCAATCGTCACGGCATAGTTCTCAGCCAGCAAAATCAAATGCTCTTTCGTACATCTATCAAACAACTCCCGACTAGGAGCCTCAACAAATTCTTTCACCTTAAATTCCATTTTCTAATGTAGCACCAAACCACCAGCTAAAACTTGGGCCTTAATGCTACCACAAACAGGGAAGAAAAAATTCCCTCTCAACACACAGACTTCCTCAGTCCAGAAGCCTACCAAAAAATACCCCCTAAAAACGTCTAGGGTCCTCAAAACTCCGGACGAGCCCCCATTTTGTTACGACTCCCGAATGCAAGTACTTCAGAGCCACGTAACACAAGTCAAAAACCAGGTTCAGGTTCAAAAAAACAGTTTTAATGATTCATTGGAACACAAAACTCAAACCTGATTTAAACAACCCAGTCAGGGATATGGATAAACCGACAAACAATTTAACAATGCTCCAGCCAGCCACACCATGGGCCGTCGAACCGGAGATTCCAAAACCTGCCCAAAGAGATACAACCCTGAAACCAAAATACACGAAAACTCTAAGGTCAGCCCTTATCCGTCCCAATACAATATCTGATAACAAGGAATGGTGAAAATACACAAAGTTCTATGCCATGTGGTCAGGCTGCCTCAGCCCCCACCAACAGTCTGCTCATCAGTCGGAGTCTACGACGAAGAGAAGAGAATCCTGGGAAGCTCTCGTATTTATACTTCAGATGAGTCACCCGTCACCTGACGCAGCTGGGCCAATCGGGTACAGGAGCCTTTAACCCCTCGATTCCAGACGCACAGCCACGAGGCCTGTACTTGGGATAGAAACAGAGAAGTAAGTACATAGCATTCACCAGGGGGGGGGGAAGTGCCTAACAGTGTGTGAGGGTTTATTTATTTGTGTGTTTTCACATCTTCTCGAATGGGAATTTTTTTTGCATATTCTGGTAGAGATTGACCCCCTGGAGTCCAAAATCGGCGTACCTGAAAAATTTGTGCTTTATTTCTTGAGTTATTAATTAAAATGTTCACAAATCCGATCAAACGCCTGTTTTTTGACGTGACAATGGATCTGCCTGCCGTCTGCTCGCGCTGCGACTGGCATCACCTCCCACCCCTCCCACCTCCCCCCGTTGTTCAAAAGTCGCCCTTTGGTCGACACTCGCTCGTGCCTCGGCCCGCGCTGACCGTCTCCCTCGAGTCCACATCCGCCCACATCCCTCTCCCTATCTCTGCCCTCTCCCTGTCCCTGGAGCCTGCAGCCTGGAGCAACGGAGTATTGAGTTCGGGAACCAGCCCTCCCCTGTAATGACCCCTCCCCACCCCGGGCTCTGGATTAAAGCTGCTGAACACGCAGTCCTTTGGTTGACGCCTGCCCCGCTGCCCGCTCCCCCCTCCTCCTCCTCTCCCCCCTTCCTCATCCTCTCTCCCCCTTCCTCCTCTCCCCCTCTTCCGCTCCCCCCTCCTCCTCTCCCCCCTCTTCCTGTCCTCCCTCCTCCTCTCCCCCCTTCTCCTTCTCTCCCCCCTCCTCCTCCTCTCCCCCTATCCTCCTCTCTCCCCTCCACCTCTCTCCCTCCCCCTCCACCTCTCTCCCTCCTCCTCCCCCCTCTCTCCCTCCTCCTCCTCTCTCCCCTCCACCTCTCTCCCCTCCCCCTCTCTCCCTCCTCCTCCCCCTCCTCCTCCTCCTCTCCCCCCCTCCTCCTCCTCTCTCCCCCCTCCTCCTCCCCCTCCTCCTCCTCCTCTCTCCCCTCCTCCTCTCTCCCACCCTCCTCCTCTCTCTCCCCCCTCATCTCTCACCCACCCCTCCTCCTCTCTTCACCCCCCTCTCTGCCCCCTCCTCCTCTCTCTCTCTCCCTCCTCCTCTCTCCCTCCTCCTCTCTCCCCCCTCCTCCTCCCCCCTCCTCGTCCTCTCTCCCCTCCTCCTCTCCCCCCCCCGCCTCCTCTCCCCCCCTCCTCCCCCTCACCCCCCTCCCCCTCCTCTCCCCCCTCCTCCTCCTCTCCCCCCTTCTCCTCCTCTCTCCCCTCCTCCTCCTCTCTCCCCCCTCCTCGTCCTCTCCCTCCTCCTCCTCTCTCCCCCCTCCTCCTCCTCTCCCCCCTCCTTCTCCTCTCCCCCCCTCCCTCCTCTCCCCCCTCCTTCTCCTCTCCCCCTCATCCTCCTCTCCCCCTCCTCCTCCTCTCTCCCCCCCTCCTCTCTCCCCTCTCTCTCCCCCCTCCTCTTGCCCCCCATCCTCTCCCCTCTCCTGGCCTCTCTCCTCCCCCCCTCTCCCCTCCCTAACCCCCTCTCCCCTCCCTTCCCCCCTCTCTCCTCCCCCCCTTTTCTCCAATATTAAGGGGGTGGTTAGTGTGAATGTGGGGGTGGCTGGTGGTTAGTGTGTGTGTGGGGGGTGGTTAGTATGTATGTGGGGGTGGCTGGTGGTTAGTGTGTGTGTGACGCTGCAGGTCACCCCCCACCGCAACCGCGCGTTGAGGGGATGGGACCCAACGGGTCCCCCTTGGTCTAGTAAGACTTAATTTTATTATATCTAACTATATCAATAAAACTTTGGTTAACAGATGCAAATTTCTACAGCCTTGAGACATTTTGTTGTTTTCCAGGTGAAATAATTGATGAAGATACTATATATTCCTAAATTAGCAATTAGGAAATCTGGCAGGTAATGGCAAAGGATGGTAGAAGGATAGAACCACGTAGCTGAAGATAAATTGTATATATGCATCTATGAATTAAATGCAATGACAACATGAAAATTATCAGTTTTCTATGTACCAATTTTAATGCATGTTTTTCAATATTTTCAGATGAGGTTCACCACCTACTGATTAGAAACCAGTGATTAAATAAAGGAGAGCTGCACATAGGTTGAGTTTCCGGTGGTATCGAACTTATTCATGCATGGTACCCAACACTAGCATAAACAGAGTGCAGCAAGCTAGAAATCCAGTGCTTGCCCATTTTCATGGTGAAAATCATAGCCCTCCTTAAAACTATACATTTTCTTTCTTGTATTTGTTCTTCATTTGCAGCTTGTTTAGTGACAAACCCAGTTGGGAGATGACATGTTTATTTCCTGCTCTCGGATGGGAACTGAAATGTGAGGAACTGTCACAGAAAATTCTCCATTACTGTAGACGTTACATGCTTTTCTTTGATATTCTGACTGGAGTTTTATGTTTCTGTCTTGAGCAAAGTAGATAACTGCAACATTTTTTTTGAGGCCACAAGTACTTAAAGCTGGACTGGAACACAAGGCGATCGGGTGGTGAAAATCAGTTTAAATAAGATGCAAACGATTTAATTCTGAATTTAAGGTTTAGTGAGCGTTCCTGATCTTACCCTGTTGCATTTGTATGACTTTCATCTGTTCTGGACACAAAGGAAAAACAACTTTTTCACATAAAGGGTGGTGGGTGTATGGAACGTGCTGCCAGGGGAGGTAGTTGAGGCAGGTACTATTGCAACGTTTAATAAACATTTGGACAGGTACATGGATAGGACAAATTTGGAGGGATATGGATCAAACGCAGGCAGGTGGGGCTCATGTAGCTGTGACATGTTGGCTGGTGTGGGCAAGTTGGGTCGAAGGGCCTATTTCCACACTGTATCACTCGATGACTCGAGAAACTTATAAAGCAGCAAAATGAGCAGTGTGTTTAAAATCAGTAACTAAACTCACCAAGTCCCTTTGTCTCTTGATGGGCAGTTTTTTTTTTTCATTTTTAAGAAGCATAAAAGGATAAGTGACACCAATTATTTTTGGAAAGTTGTGGTTTGGTTATAAAAAGCTGCCAATCAGAAAAAAAAACAGAAAAAATGATTCAGAGAAGAGTGAAAGGAACAGACATCTCTGGGATTTTCTGGACAAAGTCTGGGATTTTATAACAAACGCGAGTGTCTCTGTTTTCGCAAACAGATTTGTGTAAAGGGCTTCCACAATATTATTTATTAGTGTATTCAAGCAAAGGAAATCTGATAGCAAAATGTCCCAATATATTTGGTTAAACGTTTCTTCCCCTGTGTGGAAATTGTCCAACCCACTCTCCCATCAGCCACAACCAAGCACAAGGATGATGTCAATCTCGGTTAGAAAGTAGGCAGGAGCTATTTGCTCCCAGTTCGTGGGACTGTGATAACACTTGAAGCGATCACTGGGAGGAATACTATTGTGTCAATAGTTTCTTCACACTTTAACACCAATGTAGGTACGTCTCAGTTTGGTTGAAATTGTACCATACGTGAGTACAACCACATGTAGTGCAAAAGAAAGAAAGGAGAAGAGTGCAGAATATGATGTAAAAGGTACAGAGAATGTGCAGAGAGAAAGTAATTGCAAGGGCTACAATGCATGATGGATTCAGTCAGTGTGGAATTGTGTGCAAACTTTCTCTCTGTCGTTCTGTGGAACAGCACAGCACATAAAGGCACTGCCCTTCCAGACTGTCAACAAACCTTGATCTGCCATTTTTGTCTAGAATTGAGATTTAACCAAAAATAACAGAAAAAAATGACATTAATATTAATTCCTATCCATCATTCATCAAAAAAACCTGCCATTACATACGCTCTGCAACAGTTAACCTGCCATTACATACGCTCTGCAACAGTTAACCTGCCATTACATATGCTCTGCAACAGTTAACCTGCCATTACATACGCTCTGCAACAGTTAACCTGCCATTACATACGCTCTGCAACAGTTAACCTGCCATTACATACGCTCTGCAACAGTTAACCTGCCATTACATACGCTCTGCAACAGTTAACCTGCCATTACATACGCTCTGCAACAGTTAACCTGCCATTACATACGCTCTGCAACAGTTAACCTGCCATTACATATGCTCTGCAACAGTTAACCTGCCATTACATACGCTCTGCAACAGTTAACCTGCCATTACATACGCTCTGCAACAGTTAACCTGCCATTACATACGCTATGCAACAGTTAACCTGCCATTACATACGCTATGCAACAGTTAACCTGCCATTACATACGCTATGCAACAGTTAACCTGCCATTACATACGCTATGCAACAGTTAGTTTACTTCTGTAATAAAGGTCATCTGCCTTCCTTTTTAAATTGGTGAAAAGTAGGCTTAAAATCATACTCAAATCATGTGGCTTTTGATGCAAATAGATTTTCATTGAATGCATTCAAGGATACGGCTCTTAAATGTCAGCTGTTTGGCAGCTGGTCTAGGTGTGTCCATGACAACTCTGTCTCTCTGGGCTGAGAAAGTTCTGGGCAGAGTGGAGTGGAAATATTTGTTTCACACTGTCAGCTGTAGCATTGGTCCTGGTCAACCCACCACAGGGAGTTTGTGTGCGAGTTTTTAAATTACAGAATTAAAACTCAGATACCAAATCAGCTACATGTATCCAAATTGACAACAAGACCAACAGATAAAAATGGAACCAAGGGATTATAATGTGAATAAAGAACATACAAATTAGATGTGGGACATTCAACTCCTCAAGTGTGCTTGGCTGTTTCATAGCTGATATTGTAAACACAGATCGACACAAAAAGCTGGAGTAACTCAGCAGGTCAGACGGTATCTCTGGAGAAAAGGAAAATAACTAACTTATTCCTTTTCTCCAGAGATGCTGTCTGACCCGCAGAGTTACTCCAGCTTTTTGTGTTTATCATCGGTTTAAACCAGCCTACACACTCATTGTAACCACAAATCCACATTCCTGTCTATCCACCATAATCTTTCACCCCCCTGCTATCAGGTATTCATTCACCTCTATTGTTTATAATATCCAAAGTCGGGATCTACTGCCCAAAGAAGAAGAACATTCCAAACACTCACAATCATCTGAGAGATAAACAAACTTGTGGCCTGTCCTGTCACAGACTGGTAGCTCTTTATTTTTAAACCATCCTAGATTTTCCCACAAGAAGATACATCCTTTCTATGCCCATCTTGTGAAGACCCCTCAGGATCTTATGTATTTTCAGCAGGGCACCCTTCAGTTTGAAACATTAACGTATTGGACAGACTAGGCATGCATCTTTCCTCACATGCCCAGCCTCTCCATTCCAGGTATTAGCCCAGTAAACATCCTCTGAGCCTCTGCCATTGCATTAACATCCTTTCTTAAATAAAATTAATAATATGCACACTGCTCCAGATATGCCCTATGAACTTTCTGAGCAGTAAAGGATATGCATTCTGTTAGCTTTCCTACTTACTATTGTGCCCTCATAATTGCCTTTGTGAATCATGCACTAAAACACCTGGATCCCTCTGCAATTTCTCACCATTTGTCCCTATATTTCCTGCAAAATATTTCCTCCTTCATATTTGCCTACATTTGCCAGATTCTCTCCCCATCCCCATCAGTATCCCTCTGTAGATCCTCTGTCCTCTTCCCAACCTCCTTCCCTTTCTATCTTTAAAGTGTCATTGATAAATTTAGCGTTGTATCTTCGGGCAAGTCATTTATATAAATTGTAACAGGTTAAGGCCCCAGCAACAAACTTTGTGGCATTTTGTTATCCAGCCAAACTTTTATTACCTTCTACAGCACAAGTTCTTATTTTCCACAATAATATTGAGACGATGAATCTGCTTTATTCCTAATTTCTAATATTTGGCTTGCATAGGTTCTCTGCACTTGAGATAATGGGATTCATTGGACAAAATATGATCAAATGCATTTTAATTCCCATTATTCTTTAGCCTTGAATCATTTGCATAAATCCATGTAGTAAATAGATGTCATGGCTTCTTCTGGACACAAACTGTAACATCAATTAACTTCTGGAAAAATATTGGACGTTCAATTCTCAAACTTAGCGTTTAAACATTCAGAATATGGAAATTATCAATTTTCTGAAGTTAGTGACTTATTTGCAAAACATGCTTCAGAAATCACAATTTCCAAGGCTCAGAAAAATGATGGTGTCTGGTTGAGCTATGCAGACTAGAATCATTCATAGCTCTCTGCTTCAGCCAGTGTGGGGCTACGGGCAATAAAAATGTCTTCAGCACATCTAAGTTTAACAAAGCAAAAAGTGACCAGAGATTCTGCTTTTAAACACGTCAGCGAACTCTTTCTGGAAACATCATTAGGGAAAACTTATGGGGCGAGAGGATCAGATTGTAATTGCAATAGCATCACCAACACTCATGAATCAAAGAGTCCACATATTCAGGAGAGGAGAAAGATACTGGTGGGGAAAGTTCATGAGCAGAACTAAAACAAAAACACAGCCGTTTACATTTTATACTGGATGTTGCCCTGAGATAGAAGATGCTGACAGAACTCAGTTTAGATTATTATCACTTGAAGTTTCCAACCCAGCAAGTGGTTCTGTGGTTACAACCAACCATAAGCTTCTCACATGCATTGGAGCACAGTTTCTGCTGAAACCTTCAAGGGTATCGTTTCCGCTGCCTTCGTACGTTTCATGGTCATGCTCTGTGAAGGATACTTGTTTTTAACTGACTTTTAGATCCCTGTAGACTCTCTGTTTGCCATCACAGGTGATCCGTCGAATTGGTTTTTAAACCACAGAACAATATGTTGACAACTATAGATAAACTATAGATAAAACGGGCCATGAAATGTTCTGAACATAAAATGGCATCTTTGAATTCTGCTGGAGTTCTCAGTTCAAAGATATGTCACTCGACTTCTCCCGGAGAAAACATGCTGCTCTTCCCTGCTTGCACCTGTTGTAGGAGGACAGCAAACCAGGCTGGATCAGTGGGTAATACCGAGAACGAAAGAAAAATATGGGAACACAGTAAGTCAGTAAACATAGACACTAAATGCTGGAGTAACTCAGTGGGTCAGGCAGCATAGGAGAAAAGGAATAGGTGAGGTTTTGGTTCGAAACCCTTCTTCAGATCCAAAATGTCACCTATTCCTTTTCTCCAGAGATGCTGCCCGACTCGCTGTTATTCCAGCATTTTGTGTCTGTCTTTGGTATAAACCAGCATCTGCAGTTCCTTCCTGCACGTCAGTGAACATAAATGGCAGTGATGGAAGCAAGAGATACTGTGACCAGAAAGGCACCAAGTATATTCCATGTGGCATTACCGTGAGCCAGACAGATATACCTTTGGAGTTTGTACATTCTCACTGTGACCATGTAGACTTTCTCCAGGTGCTCTGGTTTCCTCCCACATTCGAAAGACCTGCAGCTTTGTAGGTTCTGCCTTCCGCAAAGACCGCTCCCTCCGTAACTCCCTTGTCAATTCTTCCCTTCCCTCCCGCACCACCCCCTCCCTGGGCAC
The DNA here is from genome assembly GCF_010909765.2 of Amblyraja radiata. Classification (NCBI taxonomy): domain Eukaryota; kingdom Metazoa; phylum Chordata; class Chondrichthyes; order Rajiformes; family Rajidae; genus Amblyraja; species Amblyraja radiata. The sequence goes on from NC_045970.1 coordinate 20,722,541, forward strand.
TTTCCCTTGCAACCGCAAGAGATGCAACACCTGTCCCTTTACCTCCCCCCTCGACTCCATTCAAGGACCCAAGCAGTCATTCCAGGCGCGACAGAGGTTCACCTGCATCTCCTCCAACCTCATATATTGCATCCGCTGCTCTAGATGTCAGCTGATCTACATCAGTGAGACCAAGCGCAGGCTTGGCGATCGTTTCGCCGAACACCTCCGCTCGGTCCGCAAGAACCTACCTGACCTCCCGGTGGCTCAGCACTTCAACTCCCCCTCCCATTCCCCATCCGACCTCTCTGTCCTGGGTCTCCTCCATGGCCAGAGTGAGCAACACCAGAAATTGGAGGAACAGCACCTCATATTCCGCTTGGGGAGTCTGCATTCTGCGGGCATGAACATTGAATTCTCCCAATTTTGTTAGCCCTTGCTGTCTCCTCCCATCCCTCAGCCCTCGGGCTCCTCCTCCTCCTTTTTCCTTTCTTCTCCCCGCCACCCCCCATCAGTCTGAAGAAGGGTTTCGGCCCAAAACATTGCCTATTTCCTTCGCTCCATAGATGCTGCTGCACCCGCTGAGTTTCTCCAGCATTTTTGTGTACCTTCGATTTTCCAGCATCTGCAGTTCCTTCTTAAAAGCTTTGTAGGTTAATTGGCTTCAGTAAATTGCCTCTGGCTCGAACAGTGTACCAGGATCGCTGGTCAGTGCTTACTCAGTGGGTTGAAGGGGCTGTTTCCCCACCGTATCTCTAAACTAAACTATACCTCAGGGATCACAAGTACTTGTAATCAAAAGTACTGTAGCATCCTTCTTAACAGCTGTTGGCTCTTCCTTCACGATGATCGCCTAGCTACGTTTAAATCTTTCTGCTCCCTCACCTGCCAGATCCAGGAAGCTCATCACCCCAGTAACACCATTGAACTTCACTCCATTCTCTAAGATGGGCAAGCCAGTGTGTCTTAAAATGTCTCCATTACAAGTGTAATTGTCCATTTAAAATTTACCAGTGAATTTGCTTCTACTGTTCTCTTTGACAGAATGCAAATCAGAACTGAGTCAAAGGGGGAATGGATTTGACATGAGCACTATGTGTAGTTCCTCAGGGTGATGAATCTTTGCTCTAGGAACGGGTCATCTGTGTCTACTCAGGGGTGAAAAGCTGCTTCGGATATGGAGAGAACATCTAGCTCTGACTCAGACGGACACCAAGATGGGAAGCTGCTGAGCTTGACCAGAGGGGACAGGAATAAAATAGACAACCCTACACTAAAGAGGCATGCATGGGTGCTAAATAGTAAAGGTTGTACATGTGCAAGAGTACTGCAATGCTGGATGGTTGCACAGGTGCTTTGGCCTCACATCTGGACAAAACTCTTGGTGATGGTCAGGGTGGGCCTTGGACCAACTGATGGGGTTAAGATTGGATGTGGTCGGCTTGGATATCACCATTAAATCTCAATAGACACCAGTAAAATTGATTTTCAGAATCAACCTAAGGTTTCACACGAGACAGTTAGGAGAAATTAAATATTGAATTAAAGACAACCTTTTGACATGGGTAAGGACATTATAGGATGTAGGGGATGGAGAGCAGGGTCTCATCTGGTACAATGTGCTTTATTGTATCTCCAAGATGCAGAGGAGCAGAAAGTTGCAAATATACATTGATAAATTAAGTAGGTGGCAGACAGAATTCCATGAGTGTTATTTAGTTGTTGAAAAGTTAGGAACGATGGAAAACAGAGAGATTTGAGAGGCCAGGCACAGATCATTAAAAGCAGGAGAACATGTACAAAAATAATTAAGGCAACTTACAGACTGTTAACTTTCATCAAAAGTGGTTGGTCTTCGCATTTACATTCAGCAGGCTTTGCTTTGAGTAATTTTGTTGGCACTGAATCATTTGAACTAATTGAAGCTATTAACCACAAAAGTCATAGAGGAATAATTTCCTAGCATACAATTTTTAGGGTCAAAACCAGTCATTAATTTAGGATGTACAATGTATTACACTTTTGAAAGAAACAGCTCTCTCCCACCAAGTCCACACCTCCCGCTCCACTCCACCTCCTCATTACATTCAAGCCTGCATCTTTGGCATGGACTTGCCTGGACGTGTTTAAAGGATTGGAATCGCTTTGTAAAAAAAAATTAACAATGACATAACTACAGTAGTAACAGGCTAACAATTCTGAATATGGATTATGATTGATTCTTGGTCACCAATCAATTTTGCTATTCCACCTACTTTAGTGGACGTTCCTGAAGCAAAATGCATGTAGATTGTTACAACGTAAGGGATTTCTATGGTTCTATTCCAAATCTGCATAGAGGAAACAAATTATAAAATAGACATCAACTGCAAATCTGTGTTTGTATCCAAGGAGCAGTTAGTACAGTGGATTGACCAAGCTTCAAAAGAGCAGCATATGCATCACATTTGAAAAAGACAATCGGACCAAAAAATGACAAACGTAAGCTAGCATGTCATGGTAGATGTGAATGTTTTGCCCCGATTATTCCCAGCATGGGGTGTTATGTGGTGAAAGGTCATTGTTAGCTGGAATTCACAGAAACCCCGATCATGTTTCTCCCTGCTCACTAGTTCAGAAACATCCCTTAATGACAGGCTAAGGTTTTGAATACACAAAAAAGGCTTACATTTAAACACTATAATTGCATTTCATTGATTTCAAAATATTTGTTAATCACCATGCAACCTCTCTACCACTGAAAGGAATAACTAGTGTGGTTATTTCAATGCTTAATTGTCAAATCCATTCTCCCAACTAACAGTTTCATCGTCTCCACCGCATCTGCGCCCATTCTTGGCCTCATTCATTAGGGAACAGGGATTTCCCTCTTCTATCATAGATGAGGCCCTCACACCTGTCTCATCGATATCCCGTAGCTCCCACCCAAACCACCCCCTACCCAGGTACCTTCCCCTGCAACCCTGTCGCTATACCTCCTCCCTCAACTGCGTCCAAGGACCCCGACAGACTGTTCAGGTGAGGCAGAGGTTCACTTGCACCTCCTCCAGCCTCATCTACAGTATCCGTTGTTTTCGGTGTGGACTAAGTGCAGCCTGGTCGAATGTTTCACTGAACACCTATGCTCAGTCCGCCTCGGCTTACGTGGTCTCCCAGTTGCCAATCATTTCAACTCCCCTTCCCATCTGACCTGGCCTGGGCTTAGTCCATTGTCAGAGTGAGGCCACATGCAAATTGGAGGAATAGCACCTCATATTTCGCTTGGGCAGCTTACACCCCAGCAGTATGAAAATTAACTTCTCTAGTTTCAAGTAACCCTTGCATTCCCTCTCTCTCTGTCCTTCCCCCACCGTAGTCGTCCTGCTAGGTTCATTGATCGTATCCTTTGATTATCACCTCTTCCACAGACATCAATGGACCATTGTGGGCTCCACCTTTTCTTGGTCATTGGTTCCGGCTCTGATTTGTTTTGCACTGTTTCACACCTCTAGTTTCCCTCTCCCCTGACTCTCAGTCTGAAGAAGGGTCTTGACCCAAAACATCACCTATTCCTTTTCTCCAGAGATGCTGCCTGATCCTTTGAGTTACTCCAGCATTTTGTGTCCATCTCAAGTTTTATTATGTAAATCCTATATACTTTAAACCCGATAACTTTTTTGGGTTAAAAAAGTGGAGCAAATGTCAATTGTTAAATTTAGCATTTCTGTAAAATGTTAGTAACATGGCTTGACAATGGATTTGAAAAAATAATGACCATTGTCCAATGCCGATTAAATTCTTACCCTGATGGCCCTGAAATTCTACATAGATTCTTTCACTGAATTAATGATGAAAAACCCCTTGCAGAAAAATCATCTTCCGTTCTATAGTATTATGTAGAAATGCGGGTAGAGGAAGGTCAAGAGTATTTAATTGTCATATATATCGACAATGAAACAATGAAATTCTTACTTGCAGCAGCATAACAATCCTATAAACTCAATATACATGGATAATATATAAAAAACAAAAGGTGATGGGAGAGGAATGGAAGGTAAAAGTAATCATGATGTGAGGATATGCAAGGACTCTGGCAGCCAGGTGGGTGTTGCATAATTTTACAAATGCCTGAAAGTGAAATCACTGGCCTTTGACTCTCATTTATCAACATCTGACACTTATCACTTTAGCATTAATGATAATTTTAACAGAGTCATAGAGTCATACAGCTTGGAAACAAACTCTTGCCCATTCCAGCCAACATATCCCAGGTGCACTAGTCCCACATGCCTGCTTTTGGCCCATTTCCCTCCAAACCGGTCCATGTACTGGTCTAACTGTTTCTTAAACGTTGCAATAGTCCCTGCTCAACTACCTCCTCTGGCAGCTCGTTCCATACACCCACCACCCTTTGTGTGAAAAAGTTATCCCTCAGATTCCTATTAAATCTTTTACCCTTCTCTTTAAACCTATGTCCTGTGGTCCTCGATTCACCTACTCTCGGCAAGTAGTTTGCACATCATTCTGAGATGCTTCAGGAAAGTCATTTTCCCCTGCTTGGCCTATTCTGGTCTTCAGACTACTGATCTCATTCTGTTCTTGATTCTTGACACATCATTCTGTTCTTGATGTATTTTGTTATACACTCTTACTTGAAGAACTAAATTAACCCAACCACTGAACTTGATTTAAGAAATGTCCTTAAGTTTTAGATTCCATTAGCAGCAAAATAACCTTGCAACATCAATATTTATTTCATTGCGACTTGTGGAGAAAGATGATTGGAGGAGAAAACAAAAACAGAAAACAGTCAGAAAGTCAGGCAGCATCTGCAAAGAGAGAAACAGAACTAATGTTTCTGGTCAATGACCTCTTCCCCAGCACTAGGAATGTGAAAACATAAACATGTTTTAAATAACAGAGAAGGGGGAGGTATAAAGAGCATAAAGGGATGATCTGTGATTAGGTGGAAACCAAGATAATGAGACAATGGCAAATGCATCTCACTCCGAATCAGACCTCTCTATCCTTAACCTCCCACACTCTTCCAATGCAGTTGCCCTATGACTCTAAGCCTAACATTGGATTGGAGAACAGCACCTCACCTTCCATAAAGGCAACCTGTAGCCCTCAGTGATTTAGTTTTTTAGTTTTAGAGATACAGCGCAGAAACAGGCCCTTCGGCCCATCGAGTCAGCGCAGACCAGCGATCCCCGCACATTAATACTATCCTACACACAATAGGGACACTTGGGATGAATTCTGTAGCTTCAGATGAGCAGCTTTTCCTCATTGTATCTGCGCGGCCAGTTCTAAAGGAAGGTCATCCACCTGTAACATTACCTAAATGTTCCCACTCTGCAGATGCTATCTTATCAGCTGAGCATATTCAGCATATTATTTTCATTTTAGGTCTTCAGCGACTGCTGCGTCCTGTATCTCACAGTTCTGGTAGTATTATTTCCTGTCTGCCCTCATTCAACATTCCATTTATAGCTCATCTAGACTGATCTTAGCTATATACATGCACTCACAACCCTTCCTTAGATGGTAGAAACTGCATTTGTGTTGTCTGGATTCGATCTCCATCTCATCACATGCATTCCCTTTGTTTTCTCCACATCTCCCTCTTCTCTGCAACTTTGTGCTCAATGGCTTTCTCACATTTTCAGCTCTGATGAAAGGCCACTGATCTGAATGACTAACTATGTCATTTACTCCGTTTTTCTCTTTGCAGATGCTTCCTGATCTTCTGTTTATCGCCAGCATTTTCTGCTTTATTTTAGGTTTTCAGCATCTGCAGTTTGTTGCGTTGCAGGTGTGCGTTATTGACGATTGTTTGCTATAACCGGCTGGTATAACACAAGGCTGGGTGGGGAGAATCATGGCATTGAAGGGGTGTTTAAACCAGCAGGACATCACAGGTTGGGGGTCCACACATGGTGCACTGGGGATGGGTCCAGTACTCACACCACCTTCATACTGCTCTAATCACGCTGAAGTTCAGCCTTTAATAACTCAAGCTTACCCATGTGAGGCATCATAAAATACTGAACAAAGTAATTCATACATTTCTCCAGAAAGATGCTATTACCCGAGTTTACACAGAGCATTAGTTATAAGTGCTCCTGTTAGCAGCAGTTTTGCCTTCTATAACAATTTTCATGTGTATTTTCGCTAGACTTTGTGTCATAATTCTAATTTCTGAGTGAAGCAACAGATCCAAGAGTATGAATTTAACATTTAATAGAATCTGAGAAAATTATGTTCATTCTTCGAAAAGTCACACAACTTCAACATCCTTAATTAAGGATGACATTTTCTGCATTAAAAATTAGAAAAAAATAATAGCATTCACACTGAGCAGAATGAGGAAGTAGTTCAAGTCACGCATGGTGAGGTAAAGACAAAATGAAAATCTTGCTTTCTTCATAATAATTTCTTTATAATAACTGCTCCAAGTAATGAAGAGGATGCTCTCCACAATATCATACTTTCAGTAGATAAAAATCATTGTTATTGCCAATTATCAGAGAGCAACACTGATTTCTTCAAAGGGTTCGCTTGATTCATAGTCTATGTTTATTGGAAGAACAGCACCTCATATTTTACCTGGGCAGCTTACAACCCAGTGGTATGAATATTGATATCTCTAACTTCAAGTAACCCTTGCATCTCTCCATCCCTCCCCCACCCAGTTTCAAAGTCGTCTTGTTGAGTCTCATTGTCTGTAACTTGTTTTCATCTAGCTCACAGTTAACAATGTGTTGTTTCCTTTACCATAGTTACTTTTTTGCTGTCTTTCATTCATTTGTTCGATATCTCTCTATATTACCGTCTATATCTCTTGTTTCCCTTTCCCCCCGACTCTCAGTCTGAAGAAGTGTATCGACCCAAAACGTTACCTTTTCTTTTTCTCCAGAGATGCTGCCTGACCCGCTGAGTTACTCCAGCCTATTGTGTCTATCTTCTGAAGATTAATTGTTTATGTCAGATTTGGAAAATTATTTGTGATTTCTTTGCTTTTGAATTCATCCCAAAAAAATGGTTTCAGCCTTATGAGGAAAGAGCATCACATCTGCCAAGCACTACTATTAACTAAGTAGGTTTTAGAATGTATTGTACAGTGCAGAAAGGTCCAAGATAAATGTCTCATTCTTAGTCGTTTACCAAATGCTTGCACCATTAACAATAATTTGTTGTTAATTTTGTATTGGTATAATCACAGAATATTTGATTTTTTTAGATATAATCTGTAAATATACTTAACCTGTTTGGAGATCAAAATAAATTTGCAGTTCCTTCTTGAACAACTTGTGATCAAAATAAATGGTGGGAATCCCATTCACGTTCTGAAGTAAGGGATTCTGTAATAAAGTAATTTTCATAAGTTCATAAGTTTTAGGAACTGAATTAGGCCACTCAGCCCAACAGGTCTACTCCGTCATTCAATCATGGCTGACCTATTTTTCCCTCTCAACCCATTCTACTGCCTTCTCCTCATAACCCCAGACACCCTAACTAAACAAGAATCTGTCAATCTCCGTCTTAAAAATATCCATTGACTTGGCCCTCGGCAGTCTTCTGTGGCAATGAATTTTACAGATTCACCACCCTCTAACTAAAGAAATTCTAATTCTGGCTGTCAAAGGTATATAATCTTAACTGGAAAGTGAGTGTGAGTGGTAAGTTTTAGCTCGTGGGGGAGATGGGTTTGCTTTTGGAAGCAACAGTAAGCTGTGAGCCATAGAGTGCTGAAAAAACTAATTTGTTGGAATTTGCTGAATCTAGTCTATAGAGTAAAGCAATTAACAATTTGCACAGGAAGATTGAGACAAATGTTCTCAATAAATGTATTTTCCACCAGTAGAATTCTAAACCATCAGTTCTGCATATGCGCTTGAAAGGTATTAAATCATTGGATTGTGCACCTCTGAACAACACTAGCCAATTCTGCAACCACGAGCTTTTAAAATCACACCAGATAAAATTACCAGGTTATAGTTTTTCTAAGCTAAATATATGAAAATGAATCCAAGCTGCACTAAATCACTTACAACAGCCCTGGGACAGGCCAAATTTGCTTCAGAAACGTGAATTCATGCTCCCTTCGGATTAGTTATAGTAGACTGAGATGTAGTTGTTTGCTTCATCATGAGTGATTATGATTAACACGAGCCACAATTCAAACTCAGATCTATTAAAAAAACGACTCTCTTCTGGGTTGTATATAGTCAATAAAAGTACAATGTCACCATATAATATATACCACGTACCTTCAACATGAATCTGTACTTTCTCATTACTTACGTGTTTGTCCTGATTATGGCAAGTTCTGAAAAAGGGTCCCGAACTAAACTGTCTCCTATCCATGTCTTCCTGATGCTGCCTGACCCATTGAGTTACTCATACATTTTGTATTTTTTGTAAACCAGCATCTACAATTCCTTGTACCTAAGCTACAGCTAATGTTTGAAAAAAAATCAATTGAAAAGACAAACCTGAATCTCGGATTAAAATCATCTTTATTGACAGTGTTACAGTAACATATACAGATGATCTGATATTTATCAGTTTATAAGACTGTATACAAGTGAATCCTTGGAGTTTATACCAACAGTAAACCAAATTGTACACAGTTTTATAATCAAGTATTTATCGTCTAGTGCAGTGGTTCCCAACCTTTTTTTGGCCATGCCCCACCTAATCACCTCTAAAATCCTGATGCCCCCCCCCCAATATTTTAGCACGAGCAGACAAAGAAATAATTCTCAGAAAATGGAATTTACTCAAAATAACATCTGAAACATAAACTACATATGTTTACCTGATGCCCCCCTTAAAAATCAAATTGCCCCCCAGTGGGTCATACGCCCCACGTTGGGAACCACTGGTCTAGTGTAAACTATAAACCCCTACAGGATAGTGTTAATTCTGTGACCACATAACATCAAATGTTAACTTCCTTCATTTTGCCAGACAGTAGATTAGGTTGACCTGCCAACTTTTGTTGATCACCAGATGATTCTTGGGCACTGACGTTCAAGTTACTAATGTAAGTGTTCAAGAAGAATTGTGACTGCTTGCGCCAAGTTGTTTACATACCCATCAGCTTTCACAGTTGGGTGCTGTTCATCACATGGTCTGCAAATAAAACACAGAAGCATTGTAAACAGATCCATCAAAAATAATCCATCGTTTAGGAGTTAAATAGGAGTTAAATAGCATCCAAAATAAGTCATAATTGTTGATGGAGTTAGATTGCAATTAAGCACTGTGAGGCCATACTTTGCCAAAGACAGTTCTTCAAATATCGTTTCTTTATTGCGTGTGAGGAAATAAATTAAACTTCAAGCAAAGCTTCACTCCCAAGACTAGGCAGTAAAAGAACAAGTACTTTCTCCAAAGATAGTTCTTGGCGTATTGTGTACAGTTCTGATATTCACACTCCAGGAAGGATGTATTCATAAGTTCATGTGTAGGAGCAGAATTAGGCCATTCAGCCCATCGTCTTCTCCGCGATTCAATCACGGCTGATCTATCTCTCCCTCCTAACCCCATTTTCCTGCCTTCTCCCCATAATCCCTGACACCCTTACTAATCAAGAATCTGTTCATCTTCACCTTAAAAATATCCATTGACTTGGCCTCCACAATCCTGTGGCAATAAAATCCACAAATTCAGCTCATGTATTTATTCAAAATACATTTCACCTCATCTCCTTTCTATAGGTACATCTTTTTATTCTGAGGGTATGGCCTCTGGTCCTGGACTCTCCCACTAGTGGAAACATCCTCTCCACACCCACACTATCCATGCCAGTAGAGAGAGTCACAGAAGAGATTCACCAGGATGTTAGGCACAAAATGCTGGAGTAACTCAGCGGGACAGGCAGAATCTCTGGAGAGAAGGAGTGGATAACGTTTTGGGTCGAGACCATCACCTGGATGTTGCCGGGAATGGTGGGAAGTAGTTATAATAAGAGATTTGATCGGCTGTGTTAATTCTCACCAGTACTTTGAAAGCTGAGGAGTGAGCTTAAGAGTGGTTCATAAAATTCATAGGTAGTAGAAAGGATAAATGGTCCTAATGCCAGGATGCGTTGTCTTTTTCCCAGGACAAGGGGTGTAGGGGTGAGAGGCAAGGCGTAGACAGATATGGTTCTCATGCAGGAAAATGGGATTAGTATAGAATGGCAAAAAGAGTAGCTTGGATGTGTTGTGCCAAAGAGCCATTTCTATTGTGCTGAACTCTATGGCCATACACAAGTTTTTAATTACATTTGCACATTCTCAGCGTGAGCGTACACGAGGATAACGACTGCAAGTCCACTTACCCGTGTTGGCAGTTTGAGGTGAGGAATCTAAAGATGAATTGAGTGTGCAGGCAAAATGAAAAGACTTTGACAAAATGAGCTTTCAAGCTGAACATCATTGCAAGTAGTTTGTTGGTGAAAACAACTGTTGCTTAAAAAAAGCAATAAAAAAACCACTGACATATATTAACACAGGGATAACTGGTTAGTGGCCAGCAAAGTGTTCATAGCAATGTCATCATTTGGTAGGGGCAGGATTTCTCACCCTCACTTCTTTTCCAGTTTTCTCCCCACCTTCTATAATCAGTTTGATGGTTCCCGACCTGAAACATCACCTATCCATGTTCTCCAGAGAATCTGCTTGACCCTGAGTTACTCCAGCACTTTGTGTCCTTTTTGTTATCATCATTTGATTCATGTTCCTGTCAGCTCTCAGTGATAGTGTACTGTTCAACCACTAATATAAAACAAGGACTGAGATAGAACCTTTATCAGTGTCAGATTCATTCTGCACCATTATTAATGTGTTATTGCAGCAGTATTCTTGCTCAGTATTCAAAGTTCCATCCATCTACCTTAAATCGATATTTAGCATTGATATGCTGCACTTTCAAAAAAAATATTACAAATATTTTCATAATTATTAATTCATAATTAATTGGACTGAAACAACTGAAAACAAGAGCACTTTCAATGTCTGTGGAATTCTCTGCCTCAGAGGGCGGTGGAGGCAGATTCTCTGGGTGCTTTCAAGAGAGAGCTAGATTGGGCTCTTAAAATAGTGGAGTCAGGGGATATGGGGAGAAGGCAGGAACGGGGTACTGATTGGGGATGATCAGCCATGATCACATTGAATGGCAGTGCTGGCTCGAAGGGCCAAATGGCCTACTCCTGCACCTATTGTCTATTGTCAATGCTTTACTCATCAGCAACACGTTAGAAGATCTGGGGCAATTTTGCAAACCCCAATAGGTTTATCTCTTGAAGAAGTAAAAGTAGTGCATGGAGTCCATACCCATGTGAATAAAAATCAATTGATATAACTGATATCCATGTTGAAGATCGAGTAACATCTGAAATTATAGCACTATACACAGGGTTCATGAAGAGTATACAGGGAATTATAACTTGTATATTGAATGCTCTATTCTCTATTGCTTTAAAACTAAAGATACAGAAAACACAATTTCACACATTGACTGTAAAAGCACTAATTAAAGTGCAGAACTGTTAGCACTGGTTACTTTTTAAATAAAAAATGTAACATTAATATAACTTTATTTTATGGAATGAGGTCTTTCATATAGAACTCAGACCAAATATACTTTCTGTATATAACAATCTTCAGTGGGTGGTGCAGTAAATGTTGACTACTTAGGACAGACTGCTGACTTATTTCCTCCTCTTTGGTGCACTGGAACTGTGCAGCAACAGTGAACAGTGACAAGCTGCCAGCCTCTTTCAACAAAAAAGTGTAGAAGGTGACAATTTCAAGAAAGCCAGCCAGATGGTGAAGGAAACCACTAAATGATATTATCTGAGCGTAAACACCCTTTATACAATCTTGAAGAGATAAATCTTAGATTAACATCGTCTTCACAGCAGCACCATCTCACATAACCAAATATCAGACGAGTCCGGAATGAGTCAACCCGTCAACCACACATTGGAGGGATGAGCTGATTTTACATGTCCCACGAATAAACATCACATTGCTTTCATACCAAACATTGACATCCACTTCTATGTTGAAAACAAATGTTGCTTCACTGTTGCACCACTTCTTACTTTTTAGTTTCTTAACTGTGCAGGAGATCATGCAGTACGTGATTATAAGTGATAGGGGTAGAATTAGGCCATTCGGCCCAACAAGTCTACTCCGCCATTCAATCATGGCTGATCTATCTCTCCCTTCTAACCTCATTCTCCTGCCTTCTCCCCATAATCTCTGATGCCCGTACTAATCAAGAATATACCTATGTGTTTAAGAAGGAACTGCAGATGCTGGAAAATCGAAGGTACATAAAAAAGCTGGAGAAACTCAGCGGGTGCAGCAGCATCTATGGAGCGAAGGAAATAGGCAACGTTTCGGGCCGAAACCCTTCTTCAGTCTGAAGAAGGGTTTCGGCCCGAAACGTTGCCTATTTTCTTCGCTCCATAGATGCTGCTGCACCCGCTGAGTTTCTCAAGAATATATCTATCTCTGCCTTAAATATATCCACAGCTTTCAGTGGCAAAGAATTCCACAGATTCACCACCCTCTGACAAAAGAATTTTAGAAAGAAATAAAGAAATCTGATGGTGTCAGCCATATGACCAAGACTGTGCAACACTTGTGAGCGTGATTAGTTGTCACTCAAATTTCAAGCAGCTCAACACCATTTAGGATAAACAAATCCATTTGAAAACACATTCATTCATTGGCCATTGTGTTAACTTCTCCAAATTGTCCAGGTTCCTCCAACAGCACCTCTAAAACCCGTGAGCCCTACTACAAAGCTGGCGAAGGCAGCAGCTGCAGGACACCATCGCCAACTCAAAGCCAACCTCACGTCTCACATCATCTGGAGATAGATCACCGATTCTTCATTGTCGCTCAAGATCAATTGCAGATGGGCAATAAATGCAAACCTTGACAACAATGCCCAGATCATGAGAAATGCATAAATAAAACAATATTATTCAACACCATGCAGATAGTGCTTGTTCTTCACTGTCAAATTAGAAAGTCTTATGTGGAGAACAGCAAATAAGAACTGCCAGTGCGACTGCATCTTGTACACCTTTCCTTATCACCATTGAACTACAATACCTAGGATTGCTTTTTCGAGAGATTTAAATTGTATTATCATTCGCCTCTTAGTACCCTACCCATTCCAACAGCAACTCCCCTGATATCTAATATCTTTATAACCAATAAATATATTCCAGTGGCGCAGTGGTAGCGTTACTGTCTTACAGCACCAGCGACTCGGGTTCGATCCTGACCATGGATGCTGCCTCGACGGAATTTGTACTTTTTCCCTGTGACCGCGTAGGATTCCTCCGGGTGCTCCGCTTTCCTCCCACATTTCAATGACAAGCAGGGTTGTAGGTTATTTGGCTTCTATAAAAATTGTCCCTCATGTGTAGGATAGAATTAGTGTACGGGTCGGCACTGACTCGGCCAATTTATCTCTAAATTAAAACTAAACTAAGCTAAGTAAAAATATTGTAGAAAGTGTTCAGAGAATTCTTGTTTTGCTCAAAGATTGCTTGCAAAAGCACCCAAGAGATGAATTGTTAATCAAGACAGTCTGTACAGCAATCCCTGTAATGTTGGCAGCCTTAGCCTAATAGAATGCTATGGCCCAATAATTGATTTGAGTGGGGTGGAGATGGTTTATCAAGAGGATCAGAGATCGTACATCTTGTGCATGTTAATTGTATTGGATGGATATCACATCCCCCTCACATCTGTCTCTCACATTCACCATTTGCATCGGTGCCTGGTGAAGTTCCTGACCCACTGGCAAATCTGAGCTTCCTGGAATTGAACTATCTCCAAGAAAGACAGAACTGGTTTCAAATGTACTAATAAGAGGATCAGAGAAACAAAAATCACACAACTTGGGCAGAATAAAATATTACTCCTCGGCAAATCTCTTGTACACTGTAGCAACCCTTTAACTTTTAATAGTAAGATTAAATGAGAACTTACCAGTTCGAAGTTTGATCATTATTTTATGAGGAGTACGTTGAGGGAATACGTGAAGAACCCCGCCAGGACGCATGCGTGTCATTCTTCAAAGCAGCAGTGTGAAATCACAGATAACTGTAATGACTTAAACATAGTAAGATTAGAGAAAGAAATACCAGTTGAGTATATGATCATGGGTGGGAGCGGAGGGCACGTATTCCCTCAACGTACTCCTCATAAAATAATGATCAAACTTCGAACTGGTAAGTTCTCGTTTAATCTTACTATTTTACTTCGGAGTCACGTGAGTGACTACGTGAAGATTTCAAAGCTCTGTGATTTCATGCCATGGAAACGAGTCCATGCATCACATCTGCCTTAATGACTGTAGGAGGAATTGTGTCAACATATTTTAGACATGAATCCGACATTGAAATCCATGAATTGATTAACACAAATTACAGCCCCTATTTATGGGGTAATTAAATTACAGAACTTAAATTGTTTCTGCAAATGTTCCAGGTTTAATGACTGGTTTATGATAAAATAGTTGGAATGTTTTTTTCCCTTGACCATCCTGATGCCTTGAGGATTTGGTCCATTGGTACATCCAACTGCATAGCTGCCGATGTAGCTGCAGCCCTGGTGGAATGAGATTTAAAATATTAGTATCCACCCCAGCCTGTGTTAGAACCTGTTTCAGCCATCTTGAGATGGTCTGGACCGACACTTTTTTGTGTGGTTGCTTATGGCTGACTAAAAGTGCCTTCTCATTGCCTCTGATGATTTTCGTTTTCTCCATATATAACGACAAATGTTTTACTATACAGAGACAATCATCTGTTAGGTAAGACCTAAATTCGATATTGAGGCCCGCTGATCCCTGTCTGTTCTGTTTCACTAATTCATAAATATGAAACGTAATGTTTTCAGATGAAGAAGTCATGTTGTCCAGTCTTAATTTATGTAATGACTGTACCCTTTGTGCCGTGACCAATGCCATTAGCATGACTGTTTTTAATGTCAGTCTATGTAGGGACAGAGATGTTGCTGGAGACCAATTCCTGAGCATCTTCAGGACAATACTCACATCCCATATTTGGGAGTACCTGGTTCTTGGGGGATTGGTATTAAAAATTCCCCTCATAAGTTTTGTTACCAGTGGGTGAGTTCCAACAGAGTGACGCTCTGTTCCTTGCCATAGATAAGTCGATAAGGCACTTCTGGCGCAGGTGATGGCACTATAAACGAGCCCCTCATCATAATGGAGGCCTGCCAGGTATGCCAGAACAGACGGGATGTTCATATCTCTGTAGGTGATGCTGTTTTTGTTACAATACATCTCCCACTTCCTGATATAGACCAGATACTGTTTTTTGGTGGACTGTCTTTGGGCCGCCGAAATCATGTTCACTGTTCGGTCCGTCAGTCCCAGCTGTAGTAGAGGTATTTTTAAACTCTACAAATTAATAAATTCAAATAGTTATGGCATGGGTGGCTATCCCTTGTTATGGGATGAACCAACAAGTCTGGTCTATTCGGGATGGTGATACATGGTTCTAATACCATGTTCATTATCACTGGGAACCATGGTTGAGTAGGCCAATCGGGTACTACCAAAATACCAGACGCAGAGTCCTGCTGTATTTTCCTTAATACCCGACTGATGAGGCAGAAAGGAGGGAATGCATAAATAAACAATTTCCCCCCAATGCAGCGAAAATGCATCTGTCGCCGCTGCCCCAGGGTCTGGTTCCCATTAAACATAATTTGATAACTGGTGATTAAGCCTGGATGCAAATAGATCGATATCTGGTGTTCCATATCGTGCTGTAATATCAGCAAATACTTTTTATTCAACATCCATTCGGTGTTTTCATTAAATTTGCGTGACCTGGTGTCTGCCACTAAATTTAGTTTACCTGGTAGGTAAGTAGCTGATATCCAAATATCTCTCTGGATACACCACTGCCAAATTGTATTAGCCAGATTGTCACATGATGTCGATTTGTTTCCACCCATGTGGTTGATATATGCTACCACGGTGGTATTGTCAATCTGTAGTCTAACATGCTGGTGATATGACCCAGTAAAATATGACTTTAGGCCATAGAATGCACCCAACATTTCCAGGTAGTTTATGCCCAGTGTTAGTAATAATGATGCCTCCTGAGCAGTCCATCTACCTCCACAGCTGGAGATGGAATTGGTGGCACCCCAACCAAGTGCACTGGCATCAGTTTGTAGCACCATAGAAGGGTTGCTGATAATGATTGGATTGAAACAAAGCCAAATGTTATCTATCCACCATTTTAGTTCCATTATAGCTTTGATTGGTAGCTTCATTGGTCTGTCAAAATGACCAGCATTGATTTTGAGTGCTTGTATTTTTGCTCTCTGTAAATTTTGGTAATGTAAAGGTCCAAATTGTGTGGCTGGAAAAGCAGCCACCATTTTGCCAATTACTTTTGCTACCAATCTGATGGACGGTTACTGATGTCAATGAGGTTATTGCAAGCCTCTATTAAGTATGTCAAGTAGGTTATTGCAAGCCCACAATAAGTATGTCATCTAGATATGCCATGACCATGTGTTTTCGTTTCCGTAGAAACGCTAGGGCTGGTTTCAAAATTTTAGTGAACAGCCTGGGGGCTGATGTTAATCCATTTGGCAGCGCTCTATATTGTCAGTGCTGTCCCATCCAGTTGAATTTTAAGTAACATCTGTGGTCACCTCGTATAGGCACTGAATAGTAAGCATTTTTTAATCGATGCTAGCCATGAAGTAACCTTTGGAAATCAATTGTTTAGCAGTAACAAAGGTTTCCATTTTTAAATGAATATATTGTACAAATGTATTCAATTTGGTCAGATCTATGATGATGCGACAACCACCATCTTTTTTGATTTTGGTAAAGATATTGGACACGAATTCTAGCGGTTCGTGTTGGGATTTTTCAATTACCCCTTTTGCGTAAAGCCGCTCCAGTTCAGCATGCGCTTCTGATTTTTTACTTTACCGGAAAGTACGAACATTCGGTGTTGAACTGGAGGGCTGTACTTGTGTATAATTCTATTGTATATCCCTGGATACTGCTTAAATATAAGTATCGGTAGTTAACATACTCCATGCATCCAGAAAGGAGAGTAATCTCCCCCCCCTCCATGCTCCCTGCAATGTGTAGGGAACCAGAGCCACCTACCTCCATAGTTACCAGTGGCAGGTTTACTTCTTTTTGTAAATCCTTCGTTGATGTTGAGGCGTCGGTGTCTGGGTTTGTGGTTTGGTTGATGTTGGAGGTGTGCGTATCTTCCAAGAAGGCCGGTCTGGGCCATGGCCTAAGAAAGACTCATGTTTGGTGTACCGGACCTTCGAGCTTTCACCAGTCGGTCTTGTTCTACTGGTGGGTGCGTAAGGGTGCTGTCTATGGCCGTGTGTTGCAAAGCAGTGCCAGTGCATCCTGTTGGCCCTGCGACATGTCCTTCTCATCCACTGTGCGGGTGAAAGCTGTTATCCCCGCTGTTTAGGAGTTTCCATATGCAATTATTTACTACAGGAAACATTCCGGGATATACAGTTACCCGGTGTCAGGTGTCCTCCAGGTTTTGGCCAGTCTGGTCTGGCTGTATGAAGTTGGACACCATGTCCAGTAGATTTTCACGTTCCTGCACCCCCTGCACACTTGATTTCTGTTCTGCAAACCCCTCTTCAGGATCAGCCCAGAACTGACCCCCAGTACTCCCCTCTGACGAGGGAGAAGCACTGTGCAGCCCTACAAGAGGTGCTGCTGTGGGTTTTACATAGAGCCCACAGTGACTCGACTCCATCTCCCGGAGCCTGTCACGTTGGAGCAAATGCTCCACACACCGCTCCATCCGGCTCCAGCGCTCACGGTCACTGGCTGCTCAAAGTCGGACTCCTCTGAGTCCACGACTTTGATGGTTTTTTGTCTTGCCTTACCGCCCAGCCGCGGAGTGGATCTGGCCGGTGCGGAGGCGACATCGGGCACAGCTGATCCCATTATAGGTGATTCAAGTGCCGCTGGCCGCTGCTAGCCCACCAGCTTTGTCGCAGCCCGTTGGTTTCTCCACCTGTAATCAGCATGGGAAAACACAAAAAGACCGCAGCTCTTACCTGCAGGTCCTGGTTTAAATTGTCGCTACGGGGGAACGTCGTTCCACCCCGCCTCCTGCCGTTTTCGACTTGTCAAACGTCGACGGCCCCATCTGAATAGACTCCCGCCCGGCCGTGGTGTTCTGGCCGGCGCGGGACCAAAAGTCGGCACAGCTGATCCCTTACGGGGCTTGTGCCTTCAGCTGCTGCTGGCTCCCGCAACTTCACGGTCCTCCCCAGCCAGCTTCACTCGCAGCACTTGTGGACACTATTTAAATCACTTACCTGCAGGTCGCGGTTTCAAACTTACCGCTGCGGGGGAACGCTCCACCCCGCCTGTCGTTTCGCAAGCGCGAAAGCGATATGGCACGCATGCGTCCTGGCGGGGTTCTTCACGTAGTCACTCACGTGACTCCGAAGTAAAATCGCCAATAACTGTCATCTAAGCAGAAACCAGAATGGACCACAAGTTCCTCCAGTATACATTACAGGGTATGGAAAGCAACATAGAGGAGCCAAAGATTGAAAAATCCTGGGTTAATGGAAGAAGTGATCAATTACAGTTGAGTGAAGATTTGAGAAGATGAGATTGCCATAAACTTTCTTTTGGAGCACAGTATGAAGGGGTCCAAAATAGATTTTGAGATATCAAAGGCAGCTGCTTCTGGAACAGATTTGTAGAGATAGGTTACTGAGAGCATCTGTGGGACTATCCACAAACTTTCAAATTTATGGATAATGTGAGAACTTTACTATTAGCTTCCTCATCTATGTGTGGGTGAATTGCATGATATCTTCCTCCAGATTCATGAATAACACATTCAATTTCAGCAGCAAAACAGCAGTGACACTTTCATTTTCATAGGTATGCAAACATGCTTTTTGCTACCCTGAATACAAGTCATAGCTACTCAATATTATATGAGGAAACCCCGCTTAGTTGGCTGAGCTCCTTCCAAACACTCAGTCTAAAGCTGTGACTAGAACAGAGGGCAAGCCTGCTTCCACATCTGGAAGTCCTAATTTGCTCTGTACATGTGGTCGTTAACCTCTGTAACTAGACAGAACTCCCTGCATATGCCTCTCCGTGGCAAAGGGCCAACCATTTAAATAAACAGGCAACGAAAACGGGACCAAACCCCAAATTGCAAATTTTAATAGAATTTTATTAAGCCCCCTCCTGAGTTTATGACAGACGAGGCCCCATAGCTGAAAAGACACAGGGATATGGGGGAGGACGTTGCAGAGAGAAGAAAAGTAACAGTGTATGGCATCATTCGTCTGGCATCTTGTACCTTTCTTTCAGCTGAAAAGTTTAATTGAGGAGGCAAAAAATATCCAGACCTTTGTTAATGGGAGGGAAGAGACGTAGGCTTTGATCACAGGTGCCAGGTCATGCAAGGGAGAAAGAAGACTTTCATCTCTTCATTCAAACTGAACAAAACTGCATCCCAGTGGAATTACAAGCCTGCTCCCTGGGATTATGAATGTTAATATTCTGCATGTAGAACAGTTTCCTGGTGAGAATACGTTCCTTTATCTTTGTGCCCAAAAGGAAGATTCATTTTGGTGCTGATGTGGATTTGTGTCCAAGCTACAGACTGCCAAATCTGCTACTGACTGCCGAGGGAAATGTATCATCTATTGACTCTGAAATGAAAAGTGCAATATAACAAAACTGCAATACCTTTCAACACAGAGCTCGTTTGTACTAAGAAATGTCACATACACAAGGAATAGGAGGGCGGTAAACATGGAACTGAAATCATTGCCTTATTCACAGCAATATGCAGCTTCCATCAGTTTTATTCTATGGCCAAAATAAGCTTCCCAGTGGCTTTTATACACAGAAAGACATCAAATGCATTTTAATTTGCTGCACCCTTTGTAAAATATAATTGTTTAATCAACCTTTAATTGGATTTACTTCATGTTCCAGTTGTTTGAGAAGAATAGATTTCAACATTCGACGATGGTGCTTTCCATCCTAACTAATACGTTCCATGCTGTATATTTAAGAGAATGGCACAAGGCCCAGCTTTGTCTGCAGAGTACAAGGTATTTGTGTTTGTACTCAATCACGGAATGACATAACACACCGGTCAGTCACACCAAAATGGTGAGCTTCATGAAAATCACAATTGTGATTGAAAACCAAGTTATCAGATGGGGACAAGAAGACACGATTTATATAACCTTGGCCATAATGCCAATTTAAACAAATGGTGGAAAACTGGGCAATCTTGAAAACCCTCAAATGGAAACAGGAAATGTAGCAGAATACTCACACCTGATAACAATTCGTCACCCAAGTTGTTACAAAAAATCAAGTTGAATAAACGTTTTTGGTTAGGTGCGCAGTTTGTATGCCAGTTGAAACATCCAAGTAGGTTTGAGATTTGAAGTCACAACAGCTGAAAAGCACCATCAGCATTCAGTGCACTGGACTGATGTGGTATAGCTATGAGACTGGTGTGAGCACAGTGACAGGTGCCAGCGCATCGGTCTCTCGGTCTGTTGTTGAACTGTGCATGGAGTCAAGTGGCAAGGCTAATCCTGCTTGGAGCCTTCAGCATAATTATGGGGGATCCACTTCTGTGGCGCAAGGAGAGCATGAGGAATGAAGTTAAATATTAATATTTTAACTTATTTTAGTTAGTGCTTAGCTATTTCATTTTTTAAACAGATGCTCAATATTAAAGATTCACAAACTGTTAAGATGTCTTCCAGCTATGTCAGGAAGCATGATTCTGCCGAAGGCCACGCCACCAGTCAAAGACTTTTAATGTCCTGTGAGTTATCAATTTCTGATCTGAAACAATGAAAGAATATTGTTCCAAAGCATAGGTTGTTTAGGCAAAATGGACTCTGAATTAGCTCCAATAAGCCAACTATCACATGTAGATGGACAGTTGTAACATAAGCCAAACAATAAGCATGCTGGCAAGCATATTGTAACTTGTGAGGTTGTTACCTGTAGTAGTATGCAGAGTAGGAAGGCCATAACACCCATCAATGTGCAACTGCACATTGGTGCAGGAACTGCTAAATCAATGCTCCAACTGTATCCCTTTACTAGCATTTAAAAGGGCCCCCAAAGTTATTGGAAGACCCCATCCATTGTTTGCAGATTTGCTCTTATCTGTTTCTGCCTGGGATTTGCTACAATTCTACGTGACCAATGCTTTCAAGTCCTGTGAAGTTGCAAAGAATGTGGTATGCTAGGACTATTGTCAAATTTCTGCGTGGATACTCCCAGACAGGGTACTAGTAATCATTCCCTTTGAAGTGCAGTACGACAGGGTGAGTGAGCAGAGAGCACATTCGGCAGGATGAGATAGTAGAAGGAGAAAGAAGGGCCTCAGGAGGAAAGCCTCCTAGAAGGAGGCCACATCTACTTGGGACTTTCAGAGAGCAATCATTGTGGTTGAACCTCAGTGAGAAACAATATGTGGTGCTCCAACTCTTCAGTAAAGATATCCTCACTCAAATACATACCTGCTCCAGCCTCAAATTCAAATGCAGAGGAGGGAAAGGATCACTTTTCCAACGGCCATGACCTTATATGCGTGATCATATTTGCCCATGTTACCCATTCCACATACTCATCTCACTTACAAGTTACAGATGGTGTAACCGTACAATTTTGATCTACAACCTCACCAAACCTTTCTGGTTTTCTCCTTTCAGATACCCAACTACTCCAAGTCCAATCTGGCTGGGAATTGGTGGAAAAGCGGAAAGAACATGAAGACATATCAAGAATCTTTACTAATAGCTCAAAGGGCTGAAGCTTACAGTTCAACATCAATTGTTGAAACATAATGATCACCCACCCACACTGTTCCAAAAGAGCCAAGTCTACCTCATTTTCACTTCTCACTGACCAGCAGTAGAACAAATGCTGGTTTTGTGAGGTCTGCATGTTGCCACAAAGTGAAATGCATTATTCACTGCATTCAGCTCCCTCCAAAGATGCCTTGTCAACTCGGGGATGTGCCATAAGCCAAAGGCTGGTACCCATGACATGCTCATAATGCCATCTGCATTTAAGCTGCCATGATATTGGCAGAGTGGCCCAAAAGAATGGGTTATCCACTGACAACGTAGTTCTTAACTCTGGTGTGTATCTGGTACTGAAGGCCAATCTGACAGAGGTGGCATGTCAGACCAGACCACCAGTGTTGTCAGGTCTCTATTACCTGAAACACTCTGGGAAAGGCCGGTAGACTGGAGGTCAAATCTCGTGGTCTGTTGAATGTTATATAGCCCATTTCATCAGGGCAATCCTGAGGACATTTCTGCTACCAATGCATTAAATATTTGGGCATGAGGACATAGTGAGGTGATGAGAAGCAGGAGGAAAAAGAGGAAAGAAGAATGGAGGGGACAATCTAGGCAGAGCTCCCTTGATGACTCTCTCCATACCAATTCATAAGACTATGCTAACCAAAATGCCAATCCCAAGTCACCATTGGTCCTACAATTTTCCTTTCTCTCTATTGCTTTCTGCAAGGTTACTGCTAGCTGCTTCATGTTACTTAATACTCCTTTCATTTTTGCCCATGGAAGCCCATATCATCATTGAGAACATCATTGACTTTTTTAGAGAGCTGCAAACAAGTGTTCTTTTGAAACTCCAGCACAATTTGTTTACAATCTCTCTTTCAGAAATGCTGGCCCCTGCATTGTCCTACTTTTTGTCTAGCTGTATACATGTCATGAAACTCATCTAGTGCAGATCCTACCTTTTGGCTAACATAAAATGCAAACAAAAAGGCCCCTTTTAAGCTGTTTAAGAAGGAACTGCAGATGCTGGAAAATCGAAGGTACACAAAAGGCCCCTTTTAAGCTGTTGACTAAGAGCACTACCATTTTTCATCTTCACTCGCTTTGCTTCTATGGGTTCCTGGCCAGGTTGGATTGGAGTTATTTCATACATGTGGTGAAGTGGAAAGTAAAAGTTGGATGGTACGGTCTTTAATTGTTTCCTCCTTGCCGCTGACCACAGACTGTAATAACCACTCCAATAATGATGAACTCCTTCTGCTCCATGTGGCAGAGTGTGCAGTTGCACTAGTTAGATGTTGGTGATTTTGAGTGCGTGACAGGACCTGCAAAGTAAGGGGGTTTGTTATTGTGTAATATATTTGGATGATATGTCTGTGTACAGGTTGAATAACTGGGGCAATGTGGTAAAGCTAGGGGGATGTGAGGCATGCAACAGGGCTCAGTCTGCGGTGGCTGCCAAAGATCCTATAGCAAGCAAGATAGCCCACGCGACGAAAAAGACGTAGTACGGTCATGGGCAGATGCATGGGTAATTCTCAGCCCCATTTCCGTAACCGCACCAAAGATCCCATAGCGGAGCAAAGATACTAGTGCGGAGACGGAAGCCGGTTACGGAAACATCCTCGCAAAAATAAAAGTTATTTGGAAAAAATCTTCTCCTCATTTTCACAATTATAATTTATTAACACAAACTGTTCCCCCGCAACGTTGATTACACTGCGAGATAATTGTTAGTAGGTGGAAACAATGGAAATGTAATATCAGGCTATCAGGTGATATCAGGCTATCCAACTCATGAGATTTTGATACATTTCTTTAAAGAGGATGAGATGGTCACAAAGTATCACAGTCTAGTTTATCATTGCATTTTAGCCTGCAATTGAATGTGCAGGAAAGAAGGTAAATCGATAATATTCTCTGATCATCAGGAAACTCAAAAGGCAGAAAATAAGCAGGTCAACCTTTGGTCCAGAGACCATGTGAGGAACTGGTTCCAATAACATCTTGTGCCAGAAATCTCAAAGATGGGCCCATGGCAGATTTCCAACTATGTCAGCCAAAAGATGGAGGCAAGCCCTTGCCCCAAAAACAAAGAAGTCAACGAGGCAAACTTCATGACATAATTTCCAGCGATGGCTTGCTTCACCCTTCATCACTAACCACACACTCCAACCCCACTAAGTGATAACTAGTGTTAGGCAGACAGTTTGCCTACATTCCAGAGTAGAATACAGAGAATGTGTACTTCAAGGGTGTTTAATTGTCATGCACACCGGGACGGCAACAATAAAATTCAAACTTACTGCAGATTTACAGGCTCATTAAATGCAACAACACAACAAATAAATACACTTGAAGTGCTTTGAAATCCTTGGGACATATAAAGAAGATCTCTTAATACAATTTTTTATTTCTACTTTGTCCAAGGTGTGTATTACTAAACTAACGCTCTGATTGTTAATGTTCTTTAATTAATCCAGCACAATCTCTGTCCAGAATAAGTAACTGATAACTGTGTATGCTATCATGTTCCAGGGCTTTGGCAGACACTGTGCTGTGTTAATGCATAAAGGCAGCATGATGCTTTATATATTTGTTTGGCAAGCCTGGACCATCTATTCACTGGTTGGAGTCACAGCCTTTACACCTGGCATTAAGCCAATGGAAAATCTAACTTTTCTTAGCTTTAATAGAGGAAAGAAGCTATTTTTTTTTCTGTACAAGGTTAATGGTAAGTAGATTAGGCAGGAAAAATGAAACTCAGTCAGATCTTGTTTTAGGTTTGCCAATACTGTGTTTCACGTACATGTTTGTTCCATAAGATTATTATATTAATAGCATCTGATTAACACCACTGAATCACTATGCACTAACTATGTAGCACATGAACCAAAATCAACCAATTTGTTGAGGGATCTCCCTAGCTCTGCTGGCAACAATAGTGTTAATGTGAAATAGCAAACCAACAAGCTGCTGAATTCAACAACAAAGTGCAATTTCAGGTGGGAGAGGCAACATTTGATGGGAACAACTCTCTTGAAGTCTGGCTGAGTGAACATTCCTGGTATAAGTTCAATTGGAAATTTTATACTGAAAATACAGGATAGCGGCAGGTTCCAGGAAAATTACAAGTTTGGCAACGTCTCGGTTTCTATGGACCTTCTCATGCATTAACTGAAATTACTGGCAGGTTTTAGATCTGCACCTGGTCACCAGTGATGAGGAGATGTTGCAGTTGAAAGATGAGAATCATGAGTATTTAATCAGAACATCCCTTTCACTTTCTCCATTACATACACAAAAGTTAACTGTTAATAATTTTGGCTTTCAGTAGTAACAGTGATAGGTTGTTGGATGCTTCAGTGCCAGGAAATGCCTGGCAGTATTGTGATGTACATATTTCCAATGTATTACTTTGTATCTTTCCATCAATTTATATTGTGCCATTGACATCGAAAAGTTGTGAGCTGTTTCAGTCATATCGGAAAAGCTAATCAGAGGTAATGAGAGTGTTTTCAAGGAGGGAGAGGGAAAAAGGTATTTAAGGTATTTAAGCCTTAGCTGGGGATAACATGATTTCAAATGATGGGAGAGGGGGGAGAGGGTGGAGAGGGGGGTGGAGGGGGGGGCAGTAGGGTGCACAATTGGCTGAACTCAGTAATGGATCAAATATTGAAAATAGCTGCAGGCCTGCACGAGGTTAAAGGTAGAGGCAGCAAGCCCAAAGAGGGGTTTAATAATGGGATGAGATTTTTAAAGTT
Organism: Amblyraja radiata; assembly: GCF_010909765.2. Lineage (NCBI taxonomy): Eukaryota > Metazoa > Chordata > Chondrichthyes > Rajiformes > Rajidae > Amblyraja > Amblyraja radiata. The sequence continues at coordinate 20,748,159 of NC_045970.1, forward strand.
GAGCATAAGCCATTGTGGGCAAAGTGGGCAAAAGGAACCAAAAAAAAAAGCAGACTTTTGGGTGAACTGCAATTTATACAAGTGGAAGATGAGATGAACTTTGGGACAGTCATTATGAAGGTTTACATGAGTGGGAGTGCAGCAAATGAGCAATTATTTGTTATTGAGAAACTGAGTTTGGAAATTAAGTTTGGAAATGAGTCCAAGATTTGTACAGAGTTTGAGGCAGCAGCTGAAGATAGGAATGGTTTATAATGAATAGGATTTCCGAAGGTGAAAACAGAGAAAATGAAGACAGATAAAAATATAATGTCTCTGCATTTGCCAGGTAATTCACATACAACCTCTCACTCTTCTGTCTCAGGACTGTAGGGTAACAATAAGTTAAGGCTATGTAGCCAGGACTGTTTAGGGCAGCACAGTGGCGCTGTTGTAGAGTTGCTGCCTTACAGTGCCAGAGACCCGGGTTCGAACCTGACTATGGTTGCTGCCAGTATGGAGTTTGTACGCTCTCCCTGTGACAGTGTGGGTTTTCTTCGTTTGCTCCGGTTTCCCCCACATTCCAAAGACAGGTTTGGACAGGTTTGTAGGCTAATCGGCTTCTGTAAATTGTCCCTAGTATCATAGTCATACAGCGTGGAAGCAGGCCTTGTGGCCCAACGTGCCCACACTGATTAACATGTCCGTTCTACACTAGTCCCACATGCCTGCGTTTGGCCCATATCCCTCTAAATCTGCCTATCCATGTGCCTGTCTAATTGTTTTGTTTAAGTTGCAATAGTCAACTACCTTCTTTGGCAGCTTGTTCCATACACCTACCACACTTTGTGTGAAAAAGTTACCATTCAGATTCCTATTAAAATCATTCCCCCTTCACCTTAAACCTATGTCCTCCATTTCTCAATTCCCCTACTCAGGGCAAGAGACCCTGTACATCTACTCCTCCCATTATTTTATGCACCTCTATAAGGTCACCCCTCCTCCTGCACTCCAAGTAATAGTCCCAGCCTGCTCATCCTCTCCCTGTAGCTCAGACCCTCGAGTCCTGACAACATCCTCGTAAATTTTCTCTGTTCCCTTTCCAACTTGACACCAGTGTGTGGGATAAAACTAGTGTACAGGTGATCATTGGTCAATGTGGACACAGGGGGGTCAAAGGGCCTGTTCCACGCTGTATCTCTAATTTAAACTAATACAGGTGCTGTGCTGGTAGTTCCAGGTACTTTGTTTCCTCGTCCCAGTGATGGCATCAACTTAAACAAGAAAATATTTCAGATGCAAAGCATTATAAAAATAAACAATCCACAATACTTCCCAGTACTGGGACTGAAACATGTCATCATTTACAAAATATGGAAGTGTGCCCTAACTGAAACCACTGGGTATCCATATTGCAAAGCAGATGCTTCGAACAGTTTTGGAAAATCTTTCAATAGTCAGCCCTTTTCTTTTAATCGTCTTGTTGATGAATCATTCAAAAAAGAAAGATAGACAAATATTTCTCGGGTAAGCAAGCAATTGTTGGATCTTGCTTAAAATAAAAAGAGATTTATAACAACAGAACTGTGTCTTGCTCTAGATCAGCTGTGGTGAGCACAAAACCATGGCTAAACGGAACCACAAAGTATTAGATTCTTTCTCAAAAACAGAACAAAACAGCTGTGGGCAGCTGTAAAAAAACGTTTCTGGGATTAGAAAGTTGAAATGACAGCATTGCACATCGTAAAAGATTCTGTTCACCAATCATGAACTGGTGTTCCTAATGGTCAGTTTATGCTGCAGCACCACAGGAGTAGGGTCAAATGTCACTGACACCGTTTGCATGCTGCATTTGACTTTCACTATTTTTTCTTGGCTCATTGTTAATTTTTAATTGACCATGTGAAACACCTTGAGGCATTCGGGTGTGCTAAAGATACGTCATCGGTGTTGATGCGCTAACAATTTTGCTGACAACTTTGATCACACAATGCGACTCATTACTGCGTCAATAAACCAAATCCAACTCTCCCCCACCCAAACCCCAATCTCGTGCCTCGCCTCCACCCACACATCTCCACTGCTCAGTCACAAAGGTCACATATAATTAACATACCTGCAACTCTAGCTACTCTACACAATATGCCATTGTTTGGTCCCGAACAAAGAGATCCTTTGGTGATTACTGTTCCAGTAGTGCAGAACAGAATAAGGCTCATCTCTATCAGTTTAGGAGGAGGCAGTTTAAATCAAGTCAAGTCACATTTATTTATATAGCACAATTAAAAGTAGATTTGATTGGTTTTTGGGCTTCAGGGGGAGATAGAGTTGTGTATCGTCTGCGTAGCAATGGAAGGAAATGCCGTGCCTTTCAATGACTTGGCCTAAGGGGAGCATATATACGGAGAAGAGAATGGGGCCAAGGATGGAACCTTGTGGAACCCCACAGCAGAGATTAGCTGGGGAGGAGAAAGAGTTGCCGATGTTAGTCGAGAAACTCCTACCTTTGAGGTAAGAGATGAACCATCTTTAGAGAGAGATAAGAAATTACAAAGAGACAATAACTGACAAGAGAGAGATTGACCTGAATCATTCATGGAAGGCCCCATAGCAGAAGCGTCCACGTCGCGGGGCTGGAAACTGGAAGTATCCCGAGCTAATTCTGCTACCACCATCATCTACTGCAACAAGTGATGGCTCCCACTGATTGTCGCCGGAAGCTTGCGTCCTTTTCAGGACGGACGATGACAGCGAAGTCAACATTTGAAACATGGAAGATGGACACGAAAGAAGAAGAGAAGATTCATGGAAGACAGCTGCAACTGGTCTTATGCAAAAATGACCATTTAATACATGAAGAAGCACATCTGAAACATAAGCTGTCTTTTTTATTTTATTTTCAGATTAACACACTGTGGAACTCCTATTTAAAAAAAAATAGTGTCCTTGTTTAACAAAAGAAAAATGAATGGGTATGTGCCTTTGTTATTGGCAGGCAAAAAATAAGCAATTTTGCTCAAGATTCAATTGGTATTGGTTTGATAAACTCCATCTGGTACATGCTAGAAGAAATCAGTGGACCATGCAGCATCTGTGGAGGTTCAAGATTATAGGTCCATTACAACAGGACTGAGAGTGTAGAGGGAGGATAGCAAATACATATAAATGAGAGGCAGTGGTGAGACAAATCGCACATAAGAGGGCAGTTGTTGAGGCAGAGGCTGGTGGGTGAAAGGGGAAACCAGATGTGAGGTGGAATGAAGTGCAGAAGGAACTCGTTGGGTGCGGGGAGGGGATAGGAAAGATGAACTAACGGAGAAGATACACAGGTGGATAGCACTGGGTGATGGGCAGATGGAACCAAATGGGGAAAGGTAACAAATCTCGGTAATGAGAGTTGGAAGGAAGGAAAAGGTGAACTAAGGGAGAGAGAACCTGAATGTATGAGTTTCTGCCAAATATTACTCTGCCTCCACTGATGTTGCTACCTGCTGAGTTCTTCCAACCGTTGTTTTTATGTACCAGATTCTAGCATCTGCAGTCTCTTGTGTATGAGAGGCTTATAACCAGCTTGGCTCACAAGAGGCAACCACGGCATACTTGAACATGAAAATTGTCCATTTGTGTGAATAAAAGTGTGCCCAGAGTAACACAAATTAAACACACATATTCTCTGTGATTTCTTGAATATCAATACATCAAATTTATTATTTAAATTCCTGATCTAGTAATAGACTTATTGGGAATGTATAAAACATTTGTGTCTATCTTGGGCCTTCATGAATACTTGAATCTGGACATTGTCTGCAGCAATTCTGTTTGCGCATAGTTAAGTGGCAAATGCTGAAATTGAAAAAGATGACAAATGAAATACCTCTGCATTAGAAAATGATTTATGCCAGAGTTTTGGCACAGAGGTGTGAAATTATTGTTTTCCTACTGTAAGAGGAAAATGCAAAGCATATTATCCAGGTGGGCTGCGTGCGTCGAGAGGAATCCCGGCGAGCCGCAGCTCATCCCAACATCAGGCCTGGTTCTCCCGCCGCGGAATCAGGTACCCGCCCAGAAAGGGAAGGCTGCAATGGCCCTTTGTGGCCAGTGGCAGCTGCAACTGTAAAATGGTGCCAAAATGGCACCTCATGCATTTATACTCAGTGGGCTGTTCCGTACATTCTGTACTAACCAGGGGATTGTTCTGATGTATGGAGACAGTCTTGCTGAGCTGTAGGCACAAAAAAGAGTTTCACTGTACCTTAGTTCACGTGATGGTGGACTAACGTCTGTGGTGATGAAGTGCTTTGAGAGGTTGATCATGTAGCAAATCAACTCCTACCTCGACAAAAACCTGGACCCACTGCAGTTCGCTTACCGCCACAACAGATCAACGGTGGATGCGATCTCGCTGGCCCTCCACTCTGCTCTGGACCACTTGGACAACAAAAACTCATATGTCAGGCTGTTATTCATCGATTACAGCTCGGCATTTAACACAATCATCCCCTCCAAGCCGGTTACCAAACTCGCAGAACTGGGTCTCTGCTCATCCCTCTGCAATTGGATCCTAGACTTCCTCATTCACAGACCACAGTCTGTTCGTATTGGTGGAAATGTGTCAGCCTCGATAACAATCAGCACGGGAGCACCTCAAGGCTGCGTGCTCAGCCCCCTGCTGTACTCACTCTATACTCATGACTGCGTAGCCAGTCACAGTGCGAACTCCATCATCAAGTTCGCTGACGACACCACTGTTGTGGGACGTATCACTGATGGGGATGAGTCAGAGTATAGAAGAGAGATCGAGCAACTGTCCATATGGTGCCAGCGCAATAACCTGGCCCTCAACACCAGCAAAACAAAGGAACTGATTGTGGACTTTGGAAGGAGTAAGAGGGGGACCCACAGCCCCATTTATATCAACGGGTCGATGGTTGAAAGGGTCAAGAGCTTCAAATTCCATGGCGTGCACATCTCTGAAGATCTTTCCTGGTCCGAGAACACTAATGCAATTATCAAGAAAGCTCATCAGCGCCTCTACTTCCTGAGAAGATTACGGAGAGTTGGTTTGTCAAGGAAGACTCTCTCTAACTTCTACAGGTGCACAGTAGAGAGCATGCTGACCGGTTGCATCGTGGCTTGGTTCGGCAATTTGAGCGCCCTGGAGAGGAAAAGACTACAAAAAGTAGTAAACACTGCCCAGTCCATCATCGGCTCTGACCTTCCTTCCATCGAGGGGATTTATCGCAGTCGCTGCCTCAAAAAGGTTGGCAGTATCATCAAAGACCCACACCATCCTGGCCACACACTCATCTCCCTGCTACCTTCAGGTAGAAGGTACAGGAGCCTGAAGACTGCAACAACCAGGTTCAGGAATAGCTACTTCCCCACAGCCATCAGGCTATTAAACCTGGCTCGGACAAAACTCTGATTATTAATAACCCATTTTCTGTTATTTGCACTTTATCAGTTTATTTATTCATGTGTGTATATATTTATATTATGGTATATGGACACACTTATCTGTTTTGTAGTAAATGCCTACTATGTTCTGTGTGCTGAAGCAAAGCAAGAATTTCATTGTCCTATACAGGGACACAGGACAATAAATTAACTTGAACTTGAACTTGATGTTGCAGAAAACATGGAAGCATTATTAACTACCAAAGAAACAATGTGTTTCTGTAATTATTCAATTGCTCTCAGATTAGAGCAACGCATTAGGTGGGTACAATCTCCCAAATGCAGCACTGGTATTCAAATCCTTTTCAAAACAAACAGATTCCTGAAGGGAAAGGGCAGAATCAATAGGTGAAAACGGTTATTTGTTTCCCAGGCATACTATGGTTTTTACCCAGATCGAAGAGCAAATGAAAATATTTCAAATGGAGTTGGATTCACCCACTGACAGGTTCTGAAATAAGGTTCAAACTGCTGATCAAAGATTTAACAAATATCAGTGTTTTTTATTTAAAGAGGGGCAGTTATAATTTGTCCACATTATTGAATTAATTATCCTCAGAAGTATTAGAAGCTTAATAGCCCTGTCCCACGGTGCGAGTTCATTCCAAGAGCTCTCCCGAGTTTAAAAAAAATCAAACTCGTGGTAAGCACGGAGAATGAACGTAGCGGTTACGTCGGAGCTCTGGGACGTCTCTTAGCGCTAACGGCAGGTACTCGCGAAGACTCGCTAACAGCAGGTAAGCAAGGGAAGACTCGTGAAGATTTTTCAACATGATGAAGATTGTCAACGAGAGCCCCGAGTTCCGATGAGTGGCCATTATCGTAAATCTCCGATTTCGAATCAGGGCAAACTCGGGAGAACTCTTGGAATGAACTCGTACCGTGGGACAGGGGTTTAATTAAACAAAGAACATAAATGGATAGAGCCAGATTTTAAGAAAGATCAGTTAATATAAAGGCATCTCAGTGGCAAGGCATTTCTGTGTATACAAAAAGGAGATATCTGTGACCCAGTTATAGAAAGTTGAAACAAGTTAATTAGATTCAGCATGTCAGTACTTGAACTCAAGCATGGATGAATTTACAGCATTGCCACATGAAGTAGAGATGTTGTAAACTCATCCTAGGCTGATGATGATACACGAGCCAAAAGATGAACACAAATGTTTGACCCTTATTCTGTTTATCAGTTTAATAGTTTCATTCCAGATATTATACTTCCCTTTTAAATTTAACCTAATGACTAACGTTAATCCTGAACAGCACCATTGTTTAAATATTGAACTTGTAAAACAGATTATATATCCAATTTCAATTTATTGCAAATTCATCACATCTTTTGTGCAGGGGCGGAAAACCCAGGGGGGCCAGAGGGGACATGACCCCCCCATGTTTTGAGAGGTGGGCAACAGACCCCCCCCAAGTTTTTGTAATCCGGATTTTAAAACCCGGTGAAATCTCCTCTTTCCGCAAGGCAGTGGGGGTGGGACTGATAATTGAGGGCGCCGATTGGATGAGAGAGACGTCCGTCAGCAAGCAATGGGGGCGGGACATGATAATTCAGCGTGATGATTGGAGGAGGGAGGAGTGGGGGAGGGGGTGGGACTGTAGATAGAGAGCGGTGATTGGAGGAGGGAGACGTGGCACAGACCTGCGCTTCATCCGCAGCGAGGATCGATCCCGGCCGGCTCTCCGGCGCTGCCCCAAGTGCCCCCCCCCCCCAACGGGTGGCCAGAGAGGTCGGCAGCAAATATCCTCCGCTTTGGTCGGGAGTCAGACGGGCGCGGTGCCCCCAGGCCCACAGCCAGCGCAGAGAAACAGCACTAAACCCAGCTCAACTCTGCCTGTGTCGCCAGGTGAGCCTACAGCCCTTCCTGGACTTGCAGGAAATAAGGCCAGCACGTAGAAGCAGCGCTGGTATCCCGTCAATCCAGACAGGGCTGTAGTTAACCCGGTGAGACAGGCAGAGTTCAGCTGCATTTAATGCTGGATTGAGCCTCGGTAGGTGGGGGGGGTGGTGTGTGTGTGTGTGTGTGTGTGTGTGTGTGTGTGTGTGTGTGTGTGTGTGTGTGTGTGTGTGTGTGTGTGTGTGTGGGTGTGCGTGCGCGCTTCTATCCTGCACTACTGAAAACAATGGAGAGATGTCTTAAAAATCATGCTGCATAAAAATGTATGAAGGCTGATGAAATGATTTTGTGGAAAATGATCCATATCATCAGGGATTAGTTTGATGATGTCAAGCCTGCTGAGGTAAATAAAGTACACCCCAATGAGGAACACTTAAAGAAAACTGTACTCGTTGTTTTTCCAAGACCGCACTTTATGTTGCTTTATTTTTTAACTATGCAGAAAGATTTTATTAGCTGTACAATGAAATCCTTAAGATGAACATTCTTCTAAATTTATTTGGCTGGATTTTGGGTGTAGAATAACAGTGTGGTTTATACTCCTCATAAATACAACAGGGCAAATCGTAAAGAACATATTCGCAGTTCTTCCAGTAATCGTACCATCCTATTACTGTTTCAAACAATTGCACAAGGATATATAAGACTATACAAGACTGGCAGTCTAAGCAATTGGGTTGGCGGCGCGACCGACGTCGCAGCGGCCTCTGCAGTCCGTCTGTCTTTTTTTTTTTTTTGTCCTGTTGAGTGTATAGTTTGTGGGGGTTTTTTGACTGTATGTGTGGGGGGCGGGTGGGGGAAACTTTTAGATCTCTTCCCTGTACGGGGACCCGACCTTTCCCTGTTGGGTCTCCGTTGCCATTGGGGCCTAGCACCGTGGAGCGGCCTCCAACCGGAACGACAGCTCAAGTCACGGAGCCTGCGGAGCTGCGGACCTACCATCGTAGAGCTGGCCAGCTTCGGAGTGTGGAGCTGTGGTGGCGCGCTGCTGCGACCCGACTCCGGTGGATGGTGACACCGGGAGCTCGCGGGTCCCCGGTGGGAGACCGCTTTGCAGGGCACCAGCAACGGCGACTTCTCCCGCTCGAATTGCGGGGTTGAAAGTGACCTGGAGCGGGGCCTTACATCGCCCGGCGTGGCTTTAAATGTCCGCGGACTTGCTAGCGCCCGCCGGGGGCTCCAACATCGGGACCCAGAGCAGGGCCTTATATCGCCCGGCACGGCTTTAAGTTGCCGTGGGACTTGTTAGCGCCCGCCGGGGGATTTGACTTTGGGAGAGGAATGGAGAGCAGGGGAGAGACAAGACTTTGCCTTCCATCACAGTGAGGAGGAGACTCACTGTGATGGATGTTTGTGTAAATTGTGTTGGTGTGTGTCTTGGTTCTTTTCTTGTATGACTGCAGAAACCAAATTTCGTTTGAACTTCATGTGAGGTTCAAATGACAAATAAACGGTATTGTATTGTATGTTCTAAAGCTCTCTCAAAAAATGGAATCCAATTTTTGGGCACACATATTTGCAATTCAAAACATCTCATCAAACATTCCATCATGAATGCAGTGCAATGACAACCAATATTGAAAAGGGCCATCTTATTTCCTCTTTTACCAGTATAGAATGCATAAATACAATTGTCAAACTATAGTACAATAGATAGAGCAAAGGGGACGATACAAAGTGCAGAATAAAGTTATCAGCATTGCATCGCATCAGTTTCATAGACCAAATCCACTCTCTGCAATGGGGTAATGGTGAATCGAACAATACCTTATCTTGTTCAGAAACCTGATAACAGAGGGGAAGAAGCTGTTTCGGTGTCTGGTGGTACACGCTTTCAAGCTTCTGTGCCTTTTAACAGATAAAATCTGGGAGCAGAAGGAATGATCAGGGTGGACAATGATTACTTCCACATTAATAAGCGGGTCCCAATCCAAACGCAGAATTGAGATTTCCAAGAACAGTAGATACAAATAATATTACTCTTGGTCATTCAATGTCAAATAAGAGGCTGCACTGATATCCACATAAAGCAGCACTCTTTTCAATAGAAATATATTAAATAATTTGGATAGGCTGTCAACTTGCTATTATCTGCGTTATGCAACGGTACAAGGACAATTTATTTTCCTGGATTACAATAGTTCAATTTTTCTGTGCATACATGATCCTGGCAGGATCAGTGAAGCCTGATGTAGAAACTTGTTTTTATATATTCATATCAAGACACAAGCATCTGGATACGCATAATCAGTTCCAGATATTGTGAAGGAAGTACTTAATGCAACAGATCACAAGATTCAAATGAAACTAAAGCTCCAATGTCACAAGTGCTCCAGGGACTGAGTGCTTCATATTGGTGAATGTCATCAATAGAAGGAAGCTAAAAATAAAAGACCTACTATCTTGGAACAGAGCAAATGCGAGATGATCCACTGCACAGGAAGAAAGCAATTATAATGGCAGTACCTTTATCAAGATCAAAATATTTAACTGCATCTCTTTAGAAATATTGCAAGTCTGCAAGCATCTGCCGTCATTTCTCTGCGTAACTGCCAGGAGGTTTGGGAACACAGACATGCATGTCTCCAGAGAGGTCCCTACTTGCAACTTCCTAACTGGAATCCAAACTTGGACAACTAATGCAATTCAGTAGCAGAGTTTCATCTTCTGCAGTTTATCTAGGAAATTTGCTGCGGAACCTACATCAGGTTGGACCCAGCACAAGTTAAGAAATCCCATTCATTTTAAAAGAGTGGAACTGTTGTGTGTAGAAGAGATAAGTTTAGTTTAGTTTAGAGATACGGCCCACTGACCAGTGATCACCCACACACTAATTCTATCCTACACACGAGGGATAGTTTTACAGAAGTCAATTAACCTTCAAAACTGCATTCTTTGGAATGTGGGAAGAAACTGGAGCACCATACAGACAGCACCCCGAGCTCAGGATCGAACCCAGGTCTCTGGCGCTGTAAGGCAGCAATGCTTTAAAAATATTTTTTTTGTGGTTTTTGTTAAATGCTTGTTAAATTTAAAAAAAATTAGATATTTTAAATGCAATCATAAACAATCAATGTTTTAGACAGCTGGCTCAGGAAGCAGGTGCGACTTATCTGACCATTAAACCACTTCTGTAGAAATTACAACTGAAAGGCTTTGTAACTTTCACGTTGGTACAAAAGATATTGTTACACGATTCACATTGAGAAAATTAAGAACAGTAATCACCTGGGGAATTCTAAACACAACAAGTATAACCAACAAAACAGCAACTGACAAATTCAATACAAGGCACAAAGATCTGCAAGAAGAGACGTTATTTTGTTAATACAAATTGGCAAGAATGATTATGCATTGACTAATTAGATTTGTGAAACTGACCAGAAATGGACACAGTCTATTATGAATTGTTTTAAATGGGAAGATAAATTACATCACAGACATCCCCTAATTTGAGGATTTCTTACCCAATTGTTGCAAAATAGATTTGAACTAATGCTTTGAGCTGGCTTTAACTGGAAATGTCTTTCACTGGCTTTGTAAACTTGTTAGATGGAATTCTAACGTCTTTAGATTTCTATAAATGATGCCACAGATAGTTCCCCCACAGAAAGGGTACAGGATTCTGAAGCATTTGCACTAATCAATTAATGAGCAAGACCAGAGTGCCAAAAATATACTTTGATAAATGAAATTCTTCCACTTTGTTTCTTGTAAGATTAAAATATCTAGAAGACTAATCATATCAAGTGATTTTGACAGGCAATGTTGGACTGATAAATGGCAGGCAACAATTTTTTGAGAAATTGAAATATATAGATGTAAGCTTGACCGAGTTCCCTGATGTTACAATGGAAAATAATGAAGATAGTGCAGATGCTGTTTTCCCACAGGCTTACACACCAGACAGAGAACAGCCTGAAGAAGAGTCTCGACCCGAATCATTACCCATTCCTTCTCTCTAGAGATGCTACCTGTCCTGCTAAGTTATTCCATTTTGTGGAGTAACTGTACAGCAGTTTGTGTCTTTCTTCAGTGTAAACCAGCATCTGCAGTTCCTTCCTGCACAGTGAGAGAACAATGAACATTCAATTTTCCAATCTTAGGTGACCTCTAACTAACCCCCCTCCTTTTCTCCTCCGCACTCTCCCCTCTCTTCCCAAATCAATTCAATTCCATTGGCTTCACAGTCCACAACTTTTCAAACCTGTCACACACTTATTGTTCTTATCTCTGGCCTTTGTTCCAACCATCTGCCCCTCGCCTGTGTTACTTGCCATGCTTTGTCCTGCCTCTCACCTTTTCCAGCTTTCTTCCCCTTCCCCCCACTATCAGTCTGAAGAAGTGTCTCAACCAGAAACATCACCATTTTCTCCAGAGATGTTGCCTGGTCTGCTGAGTTACTCCAGCATGTTGTATCCTTTTTAAAAACACAACACATATCCATGCCTTGGAAAAGTAAAGCACATACAACGGTGACAATGTAAATACCAAACTAAGCAAGACTGAAATCAAAGACTGTGATTAATACTTGCCTTTGAGACTAGAAGGAAGTTAATAGTAGTGAACCCCTTCTCCCCATTCAGCAATGGGATCATTGATTATGTTGATTACTAAATGAAGGTTTAACTTCAAAATTTGCAGATGGAGGCTATACATGCAGCAAGCATGTAATGAGAAAGATAATATCAAACTTCAGGAAGACATTTACTCATTGGTAGATGAACTAGGTAGATGCAATTTAATGCAAAGGAAAATGAGGAGAGGAAATATAAACTAACTAGTTATAATTAAAAGGGTGTGCACAATCTGATGGATCTGGGCCAAGTTGAAAAAGCTGTCAAGAAATGCTTAAGGTTTCTTGGCTTCATAAAGAGACACAAAGTTTGAAAGTAAGGAAGTTAAGGGAAATCACAAACTAGATCTCAGCTGCAGTATTGTATATAAAGCACAGCACCACATTTTTGAAAAGATATTAAGACACTAATGCTGAAGAAAGTCACATGTGGTGAATGGAGAAGCTCGGGATATGTTTCTTACAGCAGGAAAGGTTTAACAGGAATGACCAAAACCTTTATTGATTTTGAATTGAAGAGTAGGTCAGTAATGACATAAATTTGAAAACTGGCAAAATTGTCAGTAGGAATCACAAAGTTAAGGGCCCGAGTTTGCCCTTGACTCATACTCGTAACATGGTCGTCACGAGGTTGGAGGAGGTCGTAGGTAGGTCGTAGGAGGTTGTGATGTTAGTCGTAGGTACTCGTGGCATCAAGTAGGTCGGGGCGTTTTTTCTAGCATGATGACCTCCTAGCAAATGTCCACGAGTAAAAATGGTCGTGAGTTAGGTCATGAAAGTGGGACAGGCCCTTTAAAGATCAAAAACAGAACCATTATGCTGTTCAAGTGGAATACTAGATGTTGTTCTTCCGATTTGCAATGGGCCTCTCTGAAACAATGTCTGAGGATGGACATTAGTGTGCGATCAAGAGTTAAATTCAAATGCTCGACATGGCCATTAATGAAACACCTTTGTCTCAACGTGTGGTCTGAAAATCTCCCGTTTTGAAAGCTTTTGATCCCAGCTTATACCAGCTAATATCAAGATCGTGATCTTTAAATTCTTTTGCAGTTGAGCTAACACAAAATAGGTGCATGGTATTCAGGATGCAGCAAAGCATGCCCCACACCAAATTCCCCTATTTGCTTATTACCACAGCAATAAGGTAGCTTGCTTAATTTCTTTATGCAATACAGACCTCCCATTGAAATAATCCCATTAAAATTCTATACATTTCCGAACATATTTCCATTGACAAGCCGTATGACTTCTGACAAATGGGGATGTATTCCTTCAAAAAAGCTGCATTTCCTCATAACCCATTCTATACTAAGGTTTAGGGAGCAGATATAAGCATTTGAACCAGGGGCTAATCTGTCAAAATGCTGTTCTCACCTTAGTTAAACACACGATATCTTTAAATAAACAGCATTGACTACAACAAAAGCATGAACTTGGTTATTAAAATCAATCCATCTGCACACAATCCACCGTAGAAAGACCATCCCTTTGACTCTATGTTCCCAGATATAAGGGACAGAGCTGCTGCTCACTTTGTTGACTTATTGATGGTATTCCATATGTTTAACACACTGAGCCTTTGTATGAGCAGCCAATCAGACGAAAGATAGCCTCATCGCCTCCAGCGTTAATGTCATCCTTTATTAAATTAAGTGGCACATGACCCCCAGATCAGCACTTTGGTGCTGATTACATGTGTTTTTACAAATCAGGAGTTGTGGGCAGGGATGAAACAATGAAAGGAAAGGCAAAGAAATGTCAGACCTTTCATTTGACAATTATGGAACTTACAATGATTTAATGTCTTTAATCTTTAAACATCTAACATACATAGCAAGGTTATTGCATTGCAAGAATTGCTATTATTATTGAGCGACAAACAGATGTTCCACATTTTATAAAATACTTCAAATTACAAGTTGGTTAAGTGAAAGTACTGGAAAATTTTAAGCACAGACACAGAATTAAGTGAATGGGTGGGTGCAGGGAACAGATCTCATTCAACTGCAATAATTAGGGATTTTTTTCTATTTGCTTATCACATTCAATCATTTTGATTTGATTATACTTATTTGATATAACTTTTCTCATTATTTATTACTCACTGGTCATGAATAACAAGATGTTAAACAGTATAGAGGAGCATAAATATGGACTGTGATAGATCACTGCATAAATGTGGACTGTGTGTCCCTAGATCACTGCAAATGGCAGGACAGAAAAGCAAATTGTCGAAGGTAGCATATACTTGCTAGGTATTGGCTGGGGTACAGAACACGAGGTTATGTGATAATTAGTTGAAAATTAATTGGGCCATTGTTTAAGGATTTTACTACTCTCATCATTGTATTACTGAAAGCATGTGATAGCACCAGAGGATTTGTGAGCATGTTGCCAGTGCTGAAGAGAGTTAGGTATGAGGAAGGTTTGGCTCAGTTGTGGTTATAGTCTTTGCAGTACAGTGAGATATAACCATATAATATAACAATTACAGCACGGAAACAGGCCATCTCGACCCCTCTAGTCCGTGCCGAACACATAATCTCCCCTAGTCCCATATACCTGCGCTCAGACCATAACCCTCCATTCCTTTCCCATCCATATAACTATCCAATTTATTTTTAAATGATAAAAACGAACCTGCCTCCACCACCTTCACTGGAAGCTCATTCCACACAGCTACCACTCTCTGAGTAAAGAAGTTCCCCCTCATGTTACCCCTAAACTTCAGTCCCTTAATTCTCAAGTCATGTCCCCTTGTTTGAATCTTCCCTACTCTCAGTGGGAAAAGCTTTTCCACGTCAACTCTGTCTATCCCTCTCATCATTTTAAAAACCTCTATCAAGTCCCCCCTTAACCTTCTGCGCTCCAAAGAATAAAGCCCTAACTTGTTCAACCTTTCTCTGTAACTTAGTTGCTGAAACCCAGGCAACATTCTAGTAAATCTCCTCTGTACTCTCTCTATTTTGTTGACATCCTTCCTATAATTAGGCGACCAAAATTGTACACCATACTCCAGAATTGGCCTCACCAATGCCTTGTACAATTTTAACATTACATCCCAACTTCTATACTCAATGCTCTGATTTATAAAGGCCAGCACACCAAAAGCTTTCTTTACCACCCTATCTACATGAGATTCCACTTTCATGGAACTGTGCACAGTTATTCCCAGATCCCTCTGCTCACCTACATTCTTCAATTCTCTACCATTTACCATGTACGTCCTATTTTGATTTGTCCTGCCAAGATGTAGCACCTCACACTTATCAGCATTAAACTCCATCTGCCATCTTTCAGCCCACTCTTCCAACTGGCATAAATCTCTCTGTAGACTTTGAAACTCTTCTTCATTACCCGCAACCCCGCCTATCTTAGTATCATCTGCATACTTACTAATCCAATTTACCACACCATCGTCCAGATCATTGATGTACATGACAAACAACAGTGGACCCAACACAGATCCCTGTGGCACCCCACTCGTCACTGGCCTCCAACCTGACAAACAACCATCCACCATTACTCTCTGGCATCTCCCATTCAGCCACTGTTGAATCCATCTTGCTACTCCACCATTAATACCCAACCATTGAACCTTAGGGGATAAGGGGAGAGATGAGGATTTATTTTCAGAGAGCCCATTTTCAGAGAGAGGCAATGGAGAATTAAGGGTACAGGCATAAAACAAGCAGGGAATTGAGAAAAAAATCATCCTAAAAGTGGTGGGGATCTGGAACTATCTGCCTGAAATGGTAGAAGAGGTAGACATATTCATCACATGTAATAAATACCTGGAAGGTCATTTTGTCCTTTTAGCCTGCAAGGCTTCTGACAGAGAATTGGAAAGTGGCATGAGCATCTTTATTGTCGCCAGCATAGATACAATGGGCTGAATAGTCACCTCTGTGTCACAGATTGTTGACTATTTACCTAATTATTTTGTAAAGTGGCCCTCCACTTCGCTCTGGACCACTTGGACAACAAAAACTCATATGTCAGGCTGTTATTCGTCGATTACAGCTCGGCATTTAACACAATCATCCCTTCCAAGCTGGTTACTAAACTTGCAGAATTGGGTCTCTGCGCATCCCTCTGCAATTGGATCCTCGACTTCCTCATTCACAGCCACAGTCTGTTCGTATTGGTGGAAATGTGTCAGCCTCGATAACAATCAGCACGGGAGCACCTCAAGGCTGTGTGCTCAGCCCCCTGCTGTACTCACTCTATACTCATGACTGCGTAGCCAGTCACAGTGCGAACTCCATCATCTAGTTCGCTGAAGACACCACTGTTGTGGGGCGTATCACTGATGGGGATGAGTCAGAGTACAGAAGAGAGATCGAGCAACTGTCCATATGGTGCCAGCGCAATAACCTGGCCCTCAACACCAGCAAAACCAAGGAACTGATTGTGGACTTTGGAAGGAGTAGGAGGGGGACCCACAGCCCCATTTATATCAACGGGTCGATGGTTGACAGGGTCAAGAGCTTCAAATTTCTGAGCGTGCACATCTCTGAAGATCTTTCCTGGTCCGAGAACACTAATGCAATTATCAAGAAAGCTCATCAGTGCCTCTACTCCCTGAGACAATTACGGAGAGTCGGTTTGTCAAGGAAGACTTTCTCTAACATCTACAGGTGCACAGTAGAGAGCATGCTGACCGGTTGCATCGTGGCTTGGTTCGGCAATTTGAGCGCCCTGGAGAGGAAAAGACTACAAAAAGTAGTAAACACTGCCCAGTCCATCATCGGCTCTGACCTTCCTTCCATCGAGGGGATTTATCGCAGTCGCTGCCTCAAAAAGGCTGGCAGTATCATCAAAGACCCACACCATCCTGGCCACACACTCATCTCCCTGCTACCTTCAGGTAGAAGGTACAAGAGCCTGAAGACTGCAACAACCAGGTTCAGGAATAGCTACTTCCCCACAGCCATCAGCCATCTCCCAGTTTTGCTAGCCCTTGCTGTCTCCTCCCCTTCCTTAACCCTCAAGCTGTCTCCTCCCACCCCCCCCTGCCCTCGGGCTCCTCCTCCTCCCTTTTTCCTTCCTTCTCCCCCCCACCCCCCATCAGTCTGAAGAAGGGTTTCGGCCCGAAACGTCGCCTATTTCCTTCGCTCCATAGATGCTGCTGCACCCGCTGAGTTTCTCCAGCATTTTTGTGTACCTTCGATCTACCAGCATCTGCAGTTCCTTCTTGAACACATCAGGCTATTAAACCTGGCTCGGACAAAACTCTGATTATTAATAACCCATTTTCTGTTATTTGCACTTTATCCGTTTATTTATTCATGTGTGTAAATATTTATATTATGGTATATGGACACACTTATCTGTTTTGTAGTAAATGCCTACTATGTTCTGTGTGCTGAAGCAAAGTAAGATTTTCATTGTCCTATACAGGGACACATGACAATAAATTCACTTGAACTTGAACTTGTTCTCAAATATCCTATATTCTCTATTTGATCTATATTTGTCTAAGATTATTTTCTGTTCTCCATTCTACAGGCTAATGAAGTTTGAAATTCAAACGTATTTAATTGGTGTGGGGACTGAACCAGAATCATGTCATATTATGGGCAGTTACAATCCAGTGCAGTCAATCCCTTAATGATTCCTTAATGAAGGAGGTGTTTGGGAAGCTGAAAGGACTGAAGGTGGATAAGTCACATGGACTGCACACAAGAATTCTGAAATAAGTGGCTTTAGAGATTGTGGAGGCCTTAATAGTGATATTTCAAGAATCGCCAGTCAGTATTGGTTCCAGACGATTGGAAAATTGCCAATATGACCCCGCTGTACAAGAAGGGAGCAAAACAGAATAGTGGGAACTATAAGCTGGTTAGTCTGACTTCAGTGGTTGGTAAGATTTTAGAGTCCATTATAAAGGATGAGGTTATGGAGTACTTAGACGTTCATGATAAAATAGGCCGAAGACAGCATGGTTTTGTAAAGGGGAGATCTTGTCTGATGAATCTGCTGGAATTCTTTGAAGAAATAAATAGTAGGACAATCAGAAAGCCTTTGATAATGTGCCACACATGAAGCTGCTATGGAAGATGAGAGACCATGTTATCAAAGGGCAGATACGACCATGGATAGCAGGTTGGCTGGATGGCAGAAGGCAAAGAGTGGCAACAAAAGGGGCTTTTTCTGGTTGGGTAGGTGAGTTCCGCAGGGGTTGGTGCTGGGGTCGCTACTCTTCACGTTGTAAATGAATGATTTGGGTGAGGGGATTGAAGGCTTTGTGGCCAAGGATGTGGATGATACGAAAATAGGTGGAGGGGCAGGTAGGTTAGAGAAAGCAAGGACTCTGCAGAAGGACTTGGACAGGTTGGGAGAGTGGGCAGAGAAGTGGCAGATGGAATATTGTGTGGTAAAGTGTGGAGTCATGCATTTTGGTAGTCAGAATAAAGGCATAGACTATTTTCTAAATGGGGAAAGAATCCAGAAATTGGAGGTGCAAAGGGACTTGGGAGTGTTGCTGCAGGATTCCCAAAAAGTTAATTTGCAAGTCAAATTAGTAGTAAAGAAGGCAAATGCAATGCCAGGATTTATTTCAAAAGGGCTAGCATAGAAAAACAGGGATGTAATGCTGAGGCTCTATAAGGGATGGTCAGGCGGCATTTGGAGTAATGTGAGCAATAATGGGCACCATACCTGAGGAAGGGCGTGCTGGCCCTGGAGAGGGTTCAGAGGAGGTTTATAAGATTGATCCCAGGAATGAGTGGATTAACATATGATGAGCGTTTGACAGCATTGGACCAGTGCTCACTTGAGTTTAGAAGAATGAGGGGGGGACCTCATTGAAATGTACCGAATAGTGAAAGGCTTGGATAGAGTGGGTATGAAGAGGATGTTTCTATTAGTGGGAGAGTCTAGGACTAAACATAGCCTCAGAATTTAAGGACGTTCCTTTAGGAAGGAGATGAGGAGGAATTTCTTTAGTCAGAAGATGGTGAATCTGTGGAAGATGGCAGTGGAGACCAAGTCAATGGATATTTTTAAGGCAGAGATAGATAGATTGTTGATTAGTACGGGTGTCTGGGGTTATGGGGAGAAGGCACTAGAATGGGGTTAGGAGGGAGAGATAGCTCAGCCATGATTGAATGGCGGAGTAACTTGATGGGCCGAATGGCCTAATTCTGCCCCGATCATTTGTGACCTTATGATTCTTTTTATTGGAACAACTTTACAAAATTGTAAATTACAAAATCTCCACTTGCTAATTGAAGGTGCCTCAAGCAAAGAAATTATGATAAATTATGATCTAGCCAATATTTGCTTAGTGAAGCACTGGAACATGACATCAGTGAGTAATTTATCCCCTTCAAAATGCTGTGAATGCATTCCATTGTAAAATAATGGGGAACATTGAAAGTGTGACCTTGTAATGAGGTAGTTACATAACATTTGCTGGATGCATATGACAACTAACCTTGTAATTCTGATTCTAATTAATTACAGCAGATTTATTCTGCTTTGTACTTACGCTATGTAATGAGGCCCACATTCACAAGATCACAGAAATGTAGGGTATTTTCAAACTTTGCGATCGATCAAACGGCTGATAATACTTCAAAGAATTATCAATTTTTTATGTCCAAGACTAGCTCTCCCTATATTTGTAACATCTGGAATCTTCCCATGTCAGAGTTTCATAGTACTTTGGGTTTCAATGTTTTCAAAACCCAAATCTCACAACACTCTTTTTCTCCAGCAACAACAGAGTTCAATGAAAAAAAAAATCAAAGATGTAACTTTAAGATTATAATGAAACATTAAAACACACACATTAGAAACCCTTGGTGCAGTTGAATGCTTTTTATATCTGTCCTTTTCTATAATTTTTCTAAATTTCTGTATTTCTCCTGGGCTACAAAATCAATGCTTAATATCTGACTAAGTCACCTGCACAATTTTGCCTTGATATATTTTTCATTTTTAATGATCATAGCTAACCTGAGGGCTAAGAATAAGTAATAAGAAAAAAATGAGAAGTGGCTTACAGTATTTGATGGAGAATAAAACTTGAAATATGGAAAAGGAAATTTAAACCCTGACAATATTTAAATCTCACCAGGAGGGATCACTAAATAATCTGGAGGAAGAAGATAATTCGAGTTAGAAAATTATTCCACATGGAAACATTAATTTTTGCCTCACAAGAACAGCATAAAGACACTTGGGAACAGAATATAATCTTACTTCCTCCTATGCTGCAAGAGGCTACTTACATTTTAAATCAAATGTTAATGGTAGTATTATGTCAGGAAATAGGTAACATGGAGTTGTATAGAGTTTTAACGATGAAAGCCAGCTTTGAAATCTATTTTGAAAATCTGATAAAGGACAGTTTTCAATTTACTTTAGTAAACATTAAGTAATAGAAGATGTGGTTTTATAGTAATTGCAAACAATAACTTCTTTTCATATATCATTTTCAACAAGGAAAAATGTTCCAAGGCATGATCAGTCAAAACAGGATACAAAGCCAGCGGAAAAGATGCTTGCAATATAACGGAATGCTGGTGAGGCAGCATCTGTGGAAGGAGAAACAGAGTTAACATTTCAAGTCAAATATCCTTTGTCAGAACTGGGCCACAGGGAAAATAAGTTTGTTTTAAGTTGCAGAGAAGGTGGCGGGGGAGGATGAATAGGACAAAGGGAATATCTGTGATAGTTGAGGCTACGGTGTGTGGTTAAATTGTAGACACTAACCAGTTGATTGATTAAAGGGGGCAGTTGGAGTGAGTGCATCATAGGAGCATAACAAGTTGTGAAATGGAGAGCTTCTAGGATATGCCAGTAAGTCAGGCTGCACTAATCGAGTGAGTAAACAAAGTCAATATCATAGATAGATGACTTGAAAAAGAGAGGGCCAGTTCTGTTAGAGACAGAGAAAATTAGCTAACTGAAGTTAGAGAATTCAATATTGAGTACAGAAGGCTGAAATGTGTCCAGATGGAAGACGATGCGGTGTTCTTCAGGCTAACATTTGGCCTTGCCATAACAGTGCAGGAGGCAATCAACAGTTGAAGTGGAAACCACTCCAGAGTTGGAGTGGAAAGAAGCATTAAAGTGAGAGGAAATAAAAGGTTCAGAGTTACCACCACAGAGTGATCCTCAAAGAAGTCACCCAAAATATGTATCTATGTCCTCTGGTTCTCGATTCCCCAACTCTGGGCAAGAGGCTCTGTGCATCTACCCGATCTATTCCTCTCATGATTTTGTACACCTCTCAAAGATCACCCCTCATCCTCCTGCGCTCCAAGGATTGGAGTCCAGCCTCGGGTCTCAGACCCTCGAATCTTGGCAACATCCTCGTAAATCTTCTCTGTACCCTTTCCAATTTGACATCTTTCCTGGAACATGGTGCTCCGAACTGAACACAATTCAGTTTATGTCTTACATAACTGCAACATGGCCTCCCAACTTCTATACTCAATACTCTCACTGATGAAGGCCAATGAGCCAAAAGCATTTTTGACTACCCTATCTACTTGGACGCCAACTTCAAGGAACTATGTACCTGCATTACTATATCCCTCTGGTCTACAACACACCCAGAGCTCCACCATTCACTGTGTAGGTCCTGACAATGTTAGACTTTCCAAAATGCAACACCTCACAATTTTCAGTATTAAATTCTATTAACCATTCCTCCGTCCACCTGGCCAACTGATCAAGATCCTGTTGCAATTTTTGACATCCATCTTGACTATCTGCATACCACCCACTTTGTATCATCTGCAAACTTGCTAATCTAGCCCCAAACATTCTCATCCAAATCATTGATTTAGATGACAAAGAGTAACGGGCCCACTGCCAAACTCTGAGGCACACCACTAGTCACAGGCCTCCAGTCCGAGAAGCAACCTTCCACCATTACTCACTGCTTCCTTCCATGAGGCCAATTTTCTATCCATGGTGGAGCCCTGCAGGTCACAACTTGCAGCTGTCTGTCCTTTCACTCTTTTTTGTTATTTTTAGTCTGTTTAAAAAGTATGTTTTGGAGGTCTTTTAGTCTTTTTGTGGGGGTGGGGGGTGGGGGGTGGGGGTTTCCAGTCACTACCTGGTCGAGGATGCGTCTTTTTTCTAAGCCGCATCTTCGCGGCCTACCATCTGGATTGGCTCAGCCTTTCCTGCCGGAGACCAGCCAGAGCTTCAGCGGCGGCGCAGCACTGAGTTACCGTTGCAGAGCGGGCGATTCGTATCGGGCATCGCCGTGTTGGAGCTCCGGAGTGTTGGGCCGGGATTACATCGTGGAGCTGTCGTTGCGGAGCTTCCAGCTGCGGGCGGCACTGACTCTAACATCGCGGACCCTGGGATCTTTGCCGAGGATCGCCAGCATTGAACCTCCGCTCAGCTCAGCCTGTGGACTTCGGGAGCCGCGGTCTCCGGTAGGAAGTGGCTGATTCGGAAACTCCAAGCCACTGAGAGTGTTCTCCATTCTGAGGCCGGAGCTCCATCATACCGGCAAGAGGGCCTGAAACATCGGGCCGCCGTTTGGCTGCCTGTCGTCACTTCTTGCCGCTCTTGTTTGCCCTGGCTTTATTTTGTGTTTATCTGCTCTGGTCTGTACAGCACTTTGGTCAATGTGAGTTGTTTTTAAATGTGCTTAATAAATAAATATATTATTATTATTATTATTATTATTATTATTATCCATGGCGATTTTACTCTTCTCTATCTCCAAGATGCTGAGACTAATAATTGTTTCCCCCTATGAATCCAACCGACATGACATAAACCAGAACTGACTCTGGAATCTTTGCAGGAAAATTGCAATATTTTCCAAATATTACTTCCCTACAAGAAATCCACACAGGCTGGATTAGTAACATTTGAAATTTGAAGCTGAATAACTTATCAGGTTGTAAAAAATTTCCCACACCTACAATTAGACTTTTCTAAACAGCACAATCTCAACAATTGGAAGTCTTGCATGTGTTATGACAAATTCAACTATTTGAATCAGCCGATAATAACAACAAAGAATCCAAAGTTAGTGGCCCAAGACAAAATCTGAATGAAGCCAATAGATTTTGGTTATTCAGTTTATGTTGGGTAACACATCATTATATTTCTTTTTTCTATTGTTACATTGACTACAAATTTATCTGGACATTGCTTGTACATATAGCTATTCAAAAATGAAGTTGAGGACCCTTAGCATGGCATCTCACATAATAATAACTGGCCCCCTCCTCAAAGTGAGAGGTACCAGAAGTAACACTTTTGAATGTAATGTTTTTTAATACATATTTTACAAATTTTCCTAGGTTAGTTCTTTGCTGCTAATCAAATGGAGATGCTTCAGAAATAAGTAACATTTCACATGGAAATACAAATTCTAAATCAGCAGCAAAATCCACGCATTCTTACAATCTGAAGAGCTTGAAAAGCTTAGACACTTGGAAGGGCACATTGAATAGATCGTGCATAGCAAGTGAGTGGTTTCCTTTATGGGCTGCTGCTTCAAGGCTCTATTATGCATGAGGTTCGAGGCATTGGGAACAACAGAAAATATATCAGGTCAAGGTGAGTTTATTTTTATGTTTTCAAATATGTTGAGGTACAGGTACAGGTTTCTTGCAGCAGCATCAGAGGCACATAGACAAAACAAATGATACATCAACTAGATATAAATTACACATACAATTTCTGAAAGAAGGCTGTGCAAAGCACAATTAAAAATAGTTCCAGGAGAGTAGCTGTTCCTGAGCCTGGTGTGTGTGACTTCAGGCTTCTGTACCTCCTGCCCGATGGTAAGTAAGAATAGGGCATGGCCCTCTTGGAGATCCTTGATGATAACTACTGCATTCTTGAGGCAATGCCACAAAATATTCAAAAGGAGATAGGAAGTGGATCAGGAGCGGAGATTCTAGATGGGGGAGGGATGGAACATCTGTTGTGGAGGACTTGTGGGGCATGTCATCGGCAAGGAATTGGGCTTGCGATCAAAGGAGAAGTCAACGGCTCCAAAGAAGTGCTGTTACATTGATGAACAAAATGGATCTTGCTGAAGTGTGTTTTCATGTGCCCTAACGTGAAAATCATCACAGAAGTGATCTTCAGGGATGATTGTTTATATCCAAATAGCTTTAACCCCAAAAGAAAATCGATATTTGCGGAGTGAAAAACAAATCCCAACTAAACTTATAACTAGTTTATATCATGCAGCCAACATAAGCATTGCACCACATGCTAGAATTGCTATGTGGGAAATTATTAAATATCAGCCTATGTGCTCATTTTTTTGGTTTATGTCAATTACACTTTAATTGTGAAGCTCTGCCCCACTGTCCATAGGTTGCATGAGGTTACTGAATTCCTTTCAGCTGGCTTGCTACGATGGGAAAGAAACAGTACTTTGCCTGGTCCCATTCCAATTACAAAGCAACAAGAGTCACTGAATGGTAGTGGGGTCTGCTGCAGACATGATCAACTTCAAATGATGGGAGAGGAAACATGGGTTATTAAACAAAGCAGCTGTTTTACAAATAAATTAAACAAGAATTTTGGAATGTTAAATAGCAAATATAACATTCAGCATTTAACTATTTTTACAGAAAATATCAACCAATTCAAAATAGATCTCCTGGTAAAGCAATATGTTTAAAATAACTAAAAAAAAATAAAACATAATTTTCTGCTTAGAACATGAATGCATAACTATTAATGCTACTGATACTAATTTGGTCTGAGTCCAATTATATAACTCATATAGAGTTGCAGAAAATGTCCCATATTATTTCAAGTAAAACAAGGGTCTGTTGTGCCAATGAAACCATAACACAACTAAGTTGAAAAAAGGTTATAGATGTAGATTCTATTGTGTAGAACAGGAATCTAACCTTTAAATGAAAGTGGAACTTAGGTCAATGAAGGCATGGCAGACAACTATTAAAAGTTTATTTAATATTTTGTGACAGTTGATTGAGAAAGGTTTAAGTTTCTTTCACGACTCTACATTGTAATAAAATATTCAGTCATATTTTCATAAGGCCTTTTTGCTATTAACTGATGTTGAAGTTCTACTGTAAAAGGTGGGTCAGTGTCCAACTTTAGGAAAGAGACTCACTCTTGTTTTGCTGCAGAACAAGGCAAAGCCATAGCTCTGATTTACATTACCAAACATTACTGCGAGTGTAAATTTCACTGCTGCATTGCAAGTGTGCATTCAGTAACTAATCTGTTTGCCTTCAAATCATTGAAAACAACAGTATTGACAATGGAGAATTATTATAAAGGCTCATTAGATAAATTCCAATGTACAATATAAAAGATTGTGGCATGCAATTCAAACAGGATCAGTATTAAGATATAAAATCATACCTATATATTGATATGTTTGACAGACACAAATAGCTGGAGTAACTCAGCGGGTTAGGCGGTATCTCTGGTGAAAAGGAGTAGATGATCAGGACTGGGAGTTAAATATAGAGGGGTACTCGACAATTAGAAAAGATAGACAGGAAAGAAAGGGAGGAGGGGTGGCCCTTTTAATAAGGGAGGGAATAACGGCAATGGAGAGGAAGGATATTGCGTTGAAGGATCAGGATAGTGAAACAGCTTGGGTACAGATAGAGAATAACAAGGGGAAAAAAACACTAGTGGGTGTAATTTATAGACCTCCAAATAGCTGTGACGCTGTTAGTCAGAACATAAATCTGCAAATAGTTGACGCATGTAAAAAGGGAACTGCTGTAATCATGGGGGACTTCAATTTTCATATTAATTGGGCAAACCAAACTGGGCAGGGTAGACTAGAGGAAGAGTTTATTGAATGTATTAGAGACGGGTTCCTAGAACAGTATGTCACGGAACCGACAAGGGGGGAGGCAATCTTAGATCTGGTCCTGTGTAATGAAGCAGGATTAATTAAAAATGTCATAGTTAGGGACTCGTTGGGAACAAGTGACCACAATATGGTCGAATTCCATATTCAAATAGAAGGGGAGCAGGTTGAAACTCAGGCTAGGGTGCTTAGTCTAAATAAGGGGGATTATGAAGGTATGAGGACTGAGCTGATCAAAGTTGACTGGGATAGCAGACTCAAGAATAAGACGGTACATGAGCAGTGGTGTACGTTTAAGGATCTACTGTATAACCTTCAAGAAAAATTTATTCCTATGAAGAAAAAAAGGGGTAAGGGTAAGAACAGTCAGCCATGGCTCAGTAAAACTATAAAGGATAGTATTCGGCTGAAGGCAAGGGCATATAAGGTAGCCAGAGGTAGTGGGAGGGTAGAGGATTGGGAAGCATTTAAAGGTCAGCAAAAAGTAACTAAGAGATTAATTAAGACGGGGAAAATAGGCTATGAAAGGAATTTAGCGAACAACATAAAAACTAATAGTAAGAGTTTTTATAGCTATATAAGAAGAAAAAGGGTGGCTAAGGTGAACGTTGGTCCATTGGAGGGTGAGACTGGAGAGTTGTTGGTGGGGAACATGGAAATGGCAAAGGCATTAAACGAGTATTTTGTATCAGTCTTCACCATAGAAGACACAAAAAATATTCCAATGCTGGATAAACAGGAGGCGGTAGGAATGGAGGAGCTAAATACTATTAAGATCACCAAGGAGGTGGTATTAGGGAAATTAATGAGACTGAAGGAGGATAAATCCCCTGGGCCTGATGGATTACATCCAAGGGTCTTGAGGGAGATAGCAGTGGGGATTGTGGATGCATTGGTGATAATTTTCCAAAACTCCCTGGAGGCAGGAACGGTCCCAGTGGATTGGAAAATGGCCAATGTAACACCTATATTTAAAAAAGGAAGTAAACAGAAGGCGGGTAACTATAGACCGGTTAGTCTAACATCGGTGGTGGGTAAAATGTTGGAGACAATTATTAAAGAAACGCTAACGGGCCACTTGGATAAACATGACTTCATCAGACAGAACCAGCATGGTTTTGTGAAGGGGAAATCGTGTTTAACGAATCTGCTCGAATTCTTTGAGGAAGTAACAACTCGGGTGGATAAAGGGGAACCGGTGGATGTGGTATACTTGGACTTCCAAAAGGCTTTTGACAAGGTGCCACATAAGAGACTATTGCTAAAAATGAAAAATTATGGGATTGGGGGTAATATATTAGCATGGGTAGAGGATTGGCTAACGAATAGGAAGCAGAGAGTGGGGATAAATGGTTCATACTCGGGATGGCAACCGGTAACTAGCGGGGTTCCGCAAGGGTCGGTGCTGGGACCCCAGTTGTTCACGATTTATATAAATGATTTGGAGGAGGGAACCAAGTGTAATATATCAAAATTTGCGGACGATACGAAAATGGGAGGGAAAGTAGGGGATGAGGAGGATAGGAAGAGTCTGCAAAAGGATATAGATAAGCTAGGTGAGTGGGCAACAACTTGGCAGATGAAATTTAATACTAATAAATGTGAAGTCATTCACTTTGGGGAAAAAAATGATAGGGCAAGTTATTTTCTAAATGAGGAGGAGCTGCGTTGTAATGCAACGCAAAGGGATCTAGGGGTATTAGTACATGAATCACTAAAAGTCAGTATGCAGGTGCAGCAAGCAATCAGGAAGGCCAATGGAGTTTTGGCCTTTATTGCTAGGGGGATTGAGTATAAAAACACGGAGGTCTTGCTGCAGCTGTACACGGTATTGGTGAGACCACATTTGGAATACTGTGTACAGTTCTGGGGTCCATACTTAAGAAAGGATGTACTAGCCCTGGAGGCAGTGCAGCGAAGGTTTACAAGATTAATTCCTGCAATGAGGGGATTGACATATGAGGAAAGGTTAAGTAAGCTGGGACTCTACTCTTTGGAGTTTAGAAGAATGAGAGGCGATCTCATTGAAACGTATAAGATCGTGAGGGGCCTTGATCGGGTGGATGCACCGAGGATGTTCCCAATGATCGGGGAGGCTAGAACTAGGGGACATAGTTGCAGAGTGAGGGGGGGCTCTTTTAAAACTGAGATGAGGAAGAACTTCTTCACCCAGAGAGTGGTTAGTTTGTGGAATTCACTGCCCCAGGGAGCAGTGGAAGCAGAAACGTTAAATATATTTAAGTCGAAAATAGATGGTTTTTTAGCTGCCAAGGGGATAAGGGGCTACGGGGAGAGGGCAGGGATATGGACCTAGGTATGGTTAGTATAGTAGACCTGAGTGATCTCCTGGACAAATGTCGATCGCCTGGATTGGGGTCGGAGAGGAATTTCCCGGATTTTTTTCCCGAATTGGACCTGGGTTTTTATCCGTTTTTTTGCCTCCCCCAGGAGATCACGCGGTTCTTGGGGTGGAGAGGGGTGATAGCGGTATAAAGGGGAGGGTAGTGTCTTGTGTTCTGTGTCTTGTGTCTACTGTTTGTGGGTAAGTGTGTCTGTTTGGTGTTCAGCCATGAGTGAATGGCGGTGCGGGCTCGACGGACCTGGTGGTCTACTCTCGCACCTACTTTCTATGATTCTATGATTCTATGATGTTTTGGGTTGAGACCCTTCTTCAGACTGTCTTAATCTGTTTGTATTTTCACCTATTTCACTTTACTTCCAATTAAAACATGTGTTTTTTGTCCAAATAATCAATGAAAACATCTATTTTTTTCAGTTTTGTCATTATGTTTTATAATCCATTAAAAATATATTAAAAGCATATGAAAACTTTAAAACTGTGTACTGTAAAGAGATGTCAGAAGAAGAAAATAAAATGAATGATATACATAATCTATCGTTGCTTTCAGGTGAAGCATTTAACAAATGGGATGGGAACTGCCATAACTTTTATAATGGACCACTGATCAACTACTGTACAATTAACTCTGTAAGTGCACACTTGGAATACCTCAGTTCAACAGATACACTTGAAACAAAACAGACCATATTCATGCATACTTTAGTTCCCGTATTAATGAAGAAGGTAACCTTTACTTAGAGCAACTGTAGACCAAGAATGACTAGTTGAGGACTGGCAGGAAGTGCAGCAATTATAGAGCCAACTTAGTAGTCCTATGGTTCCAGCAAAGGTCAGTACTCCAAATGAACTCATTACACATGTCACCAAAGGAATTATTTCTCATCTAACTGCCCAGACTGATCAAGCTAAGTTACGAATGAATGAAAACCGGCCAGAATGAAGTAAAGAAGAACGAGAGAACCGCTGGCCGGTTTTCCTTGCTTGGCAACAGCAGAATGAGTTTAAATATGATTGCGATAGCTAATGCACAAGGAAAAAGGTTAGGATGCAGATTTATTCAACTGCAAGTTATTTAACTACAACTTTTTTTAAGGCTGTTAATTTTAACCAGCTAAATTTAACCTAGCTCTTTGCCATATAAATATGGCATTTTTTTTCACATATAAATTTATAGCCCTGTCCCACGGTACAAGTTCATTCAAGAGTTCTCCCTAGTTTAAAAAAAATCAAACTCGTGGAAAGCACGGAGAATGAACGTAGTGGGTACGTCGGAGCTCGGGGACGTCTCTTAGCGGCTCGTAACGCTAACGGCAGGTAGTCGGTAAGACTCGCTAACGGCAGGTAAGCACGGGAAGACTCGTGAAGATTTTTCAACACGTTCAAAAATGTCCACCAGAGCCCCGAGTACCGACGAGTGGCCATTACCGTAAATCTCCGAGTTTAAATCATGGCAAACTCGGGAGAGCTCTTGGACTGAACTCGCACCGTGGGACAGGGCTATAACTCCGTAAAATTAAATTAGTCTGGGGTAATTTAGAACTCATGTGACACCATCATGTGAAATCATGTTGACTTGAGTAGGAACAACAAAGGAACATATTTCACCCGAAAATCATCAGAGATTTATCTTAAGATAACACCGGTGACAGAAAGTAATTATTTATTTGTCTGATTTTTCATCGCAACAGCATGGGTGGAACTATGAGAATTAGATGATCATTTTCTAAATTGACACTGGGATAAACAACACAGAAGAAAGAGCCTGAACTGATTACAAACATCTGGAATCACACAAAGACAATGTTTTTGCTACTTCAACCAAGAAGTGCTGTTTAGAGTGTACACTATTTCTTAGTGTACAACGTTACAGCTTTATAGAATATATTCCATAAAACAAACTATATAAAGTGCAATAAATGTGATTTTGATGCATATACTGAAGGCAAGCAAGTATGAATAGAAAATTAATCAGTAACATCCATCAACTCCAAGCGCGATCTATGAAAAAAATCGTTAAATGAATGCCCACCCTGCCCCCAAGGATAGAATAAATAACATCGCCTGCTACTGAAGTGCATCGACCAAGAAGTTCAGGGTTTTATTTCCGCTCTTTTGTCAAGTTAGGCAATCTCATTCAGGGCTACTTTTAAACCACAAAATGAGCCTTTATTTTCCTGAACTAGGAGGTGGGCTGGGGGAGGGGAGGCAATTGTGAAGGAAAGGGAAACGAACTTAAAAGTAATCAAGCAGTAATATAGTCTTTGCAGCATTTAAAATGCAAGTCAAAATTATTTTTTCTAACCAAAGGATTTTTGAAAATTAGATCTATCATTACTGCAAGATTATAAAACCTAATTTTCATTCATTCTCAATCACCTATACAGAAATGAAACTAGCATTAAACAAAAATTAATCAATTAAAATTAAATTAAACCCCTCGCATGTTTCTGTGTAAACTGTTATTCTGTCTTTCGTTTTTGTTGGGACCATAAAGGTCCAAGAAATGACTTGCTCAAGTAGCTACAAATTTGAAATTAAGCAAGGATTTTGTTTTAGATCATGCCTTTATATTGGACTTGTTTCCCCCCCCCCTCAAATTGGCTGTGCCATGCACTAAAACATTTTAATGTTTGCACTTGGTATTGCATTTTGATCAAATCCAGATCCGCACCTTCTTGCAGACTGACTTTTTACAGCATGCAAAGTTGACTATAATTCTACAAATCATCATAAAGCACATGAATAGATTCTTAAAATATTTTGGTTAGATGGAATATCAAAGATTACCATTGTATGGTGGAGCTATTTATGCATGGCTTCTCACCTTGTTCTTCACAGATGGTGCAAAGGCCGTCAACATCCTGGGAGATCTGATGTTTAATTCTTACAAAAATAAAAATGATGCTCAGTTTGTTCCCCCGTGTGGTGGATAGTAATCTGATGTACCATATCATGGAATCATTGTCGACACACTGACTGAATGACAGCTAATCATGCCGTTTCACACAGAGGGTGTCGGGTACATGGAATGGGCTGACAGAGGAGGTAGTTGAGGCAGGTACTATAACAACATTTAAAAGATATTTGGCCAGGTATATGGATAGGAAAGGTTTAAAGGCATATGGCCCAAATGTGGACAGGTGGGACTAGTGTAGCTGGGCATCTGGTCAGCATGCGCCAGGCTGTATGAGTCTAATGGATATTCATTAATATCATCAAATCGGCCTGTTCACAGAACTCCTAAAACTGGAAAATGGATTGCTAAAGAGCCAGAAGAAAAATGCGGCAGACATGTATACCATGATTAAACAATACCAATTACATGGAACTGCAGATGCTGGAATCTTGAGCAAAATATAAAGTGCTGGAGGAACTCATCGGATTAGGCAGCATCTGTGGACTTAATGGGCCGGGTTCATTCTTCAAAATGATTGATGTAGGAGGGGAGAAAGCTTGCGAAGAGAGCTAGAAATGGGACTAATCCTGGTAAGTTATAGGTGAATACAAATGATAAGGGTAGGTTGATTGGCACAAAAAGCTGGAGTAACTCAGCGGGGCAGGCAGCATCTCTGGAGAGAAGTAAATGGGTGACGTTTCGGGTCGTGACCCTTCTGGTAATTGGCAGATGGGTGAAGTAAGTGACAAAGGCCAGAGTGGAAAAGGAGACAAAAGCGTATCCAATAAGGAAAGAAGAGGTGGAGTGAAATGTAAAGCCAAGGAGAAGAATATGGGTAGAAAGGAAGAGAAAGGAGGGTAAAGAATGGGGGATAAAAGGGAACGTGGGACTTGTAGATGGGAGATAAGTGTGGAAGGTGGGAAACGGAGCAGGGTGAAATGGGCTGGTGAGAGATCTACCCTGCCCCTTACGCCCACAACATTACTCCCACCATCTCTCACCACTAAGTCACCTTGCCTCTTCCTTCTCCTTCCCCTGAAGGAAAAGCTTCAGCATAGTTCCACCTCTTTTAAAAACATTTCTATAGACCATACTGTAGAATATGGCTTGTCAAATTTGACACATTGAGCATAGAGATGTCTATTTCTGCAGAATGTAAGAATTGCAAATTATGAAAAAACATATGGTTTCACATCACTGATTGTGAACTATCTATTCCCAAAACTATGTCAAGGCAAAGAGTCAGGTAAACTTAGGAAATAAAGTTTCTAACTGTATCACTTAAAGTCTACCATGATGGAATTACTACAGGTTTAAGGTAGTACTACAGTGCAACCGTGTTACACACATTGAACCCATTTCGGACTCTTCCATCATATCAGTATCCATTGGACTGGAGTGGAAGCTAATCATCTCTCAATCCAGAGCGTACTGCCCAACGAGTGCGCAGAAGGCAAAGGCCACACAGTTTGAATGGTTCACAAGGTAATATGGACTGAGAAACTGGAAGGATTTGTCAGATAGGACAAGGCCATAGGATATGAGGTTCAATAACCATTTAAAAAAGTTTTCTTTGTGGTGAATTCCCTGCAGTTACTAAGTAGTTGATTAATGTCAAACAAGCCAAGAGAGCTATCTAGTGTAGTGTCAGCTCAGGACCTTCATGGCAATGGGAAGGTCACCATGACATTTGGAACAGTGACAAAATTGGAGACAAGGTAAAATCTATAAATTTTCTTTACGTAAAGGGTGGCTTGTAAAATAATGACAATTGTTTCTTCTGGCACTTCCTAATGTACCCAGCTCTCTAGATGTGAAGCTTGTCTCAACATCCGTTATCTGCACCTTTAAAAGAAAATAGAACCAATGGTTTCCTTTCGCTTCAGTGTGTTTTACATGATCAAACAGCCAATTACTTAGTACTCCAGGCTAGCATTTCCCATTCAGCATCCTGTCTGAATCACCTGTCCCAGCGCCATGGATTTTTCTCAAAGGTCCTACTCATCTGTGCCTTAATGGGCAAGTGTGGATCATATTGTATAATTATATTAATTATATAAATTGGATTGTACTTGCAGGAAAAGCAGTAGATAGTACTCCATAGATGCTGCTGCACCCGCTGAGTTTCTCCAGCTTTTTTGTGTACCTTCGATTTTCCAGCATCTGCAGTTCCTTCTTAAACAGATAGTACTGATAGGTTGTTTTGTACTGATAGGTTGCAACTTTAAACCAAGTTAAATCCAAGTGTACACCTGTGAGCATTGGGTGTCATAGTATAGGCACGGTTAGCCTCAGAAAATGAATTTATTCCTGCAAGTTCTTTGCATAGCTTGGAGGAGCTTGGTTCAGCCATACTGCCACTTCAATGAACAGAACTGTCAGTTGAACACTTTGTTGGACTTAGATAGTAAGCAAGAATCTTCATTTTGTTTAAGTTTTCTATAAATTCAATCTAGCATCTACAAAGAGTGATTTTTTTCCATTTAAACATTAAATGTCCTCTTAATGGCATTACTTCCTTGAATTCTATAAATCTTAGCTGTCAAGATACAAGTTTGAAGGAGTACTGCTGAGTACCTCACATGCATCAACTTTCAAATTATTCCAATTACAGATATAGTAAAAATGTAGAAGTTGATATGAGCCCTAAGAGGTTAGGACATCAATTATGGGTGACAGTTTAATTATGTAAAATGTCATAGCTTTATCCTTTTATAATTATTTGGGAAAGTTTCACAAGAGCACAAGTGCAGTTTATAGCACCACCTAGAGGTATTCTTATGTCTTTGGGTGGCTGGGAAGTAACACAAGAACATAACAATAAAAAACTAATGCTTCAGATTAAAAAATAACAAAAATGATTTAGCAGACAACAGTATCTGAAATACAGAAATTATAATATTGAAATTTGGAATACATATTTAACAAAAAAATCGACCTATTTCAAAACTTGTAACAAAGCAATAGCCAGTTTGGCATAATGCTTGTAGCAAAAAACAGCTGAGAAATATTAGGGGAATATTAGAGAAATTTAGTCAGTTATGTCAGCATTTCCTCCATTACTGAAGCCTCCGCTAAAAAACTTTCAGAATTCATCAGGATAACGAATTAACATATTAAAATCTT
This sequence comes from Amblyraja radiata, assembly GCF_010909765.2. Taxonomy (NCBI): domain Eukaryota; kingdom Metazoa; phylum Chordata; class Chondrichthyes; order Rajiformes; family Rajidae; genus Amblyraja; species Amblyraja radiata. Next base: position 20,782,272 of record NC_045970.1, read on the forward strand.
CCATAATTTCATGCTGTGTTTATTAAGCCTGACATTTATTAAGTCTAATTCATGATTTAACAGCTTCATCTTATAAAAAAAATGTAATATAGCATTATCTGCTTTACATGGATCCCGATTGATTGCATTGGCTCCTGTTTGCATTAACTCCTACTGGTCTCTATGATATTCTCAAGCTATTTTAGTATTTGCTGACCTCAGCAGAAGCAGTTCAAACATTGCTGTAACTTTCCAGTTTTACTGTAGAAATTCCAGTTCAATAAGGTCCAAGGATTAAAATGATGCTGGGTTATAGCTTGGCATCTGGAAATTGGTAGAGGAAAATGCAGGTTTATGGTGTATGGCTTTTGTGAAGCAACATCATTATATAAAACTGTTCACCTTTGAGCCACAAGAATTTCACAGTGACTATTAAGATGAATGTTTAATGGTTTGTCAATAGGTCAAATGCTGTAAATGTGATAAACCACAAAATTCAAAATAGCTTTGTTTGAATTAACGCAAGATTAAATTGAAAATTTGTAAAATCTATGATGTTTTCTTTATTAAATTTGCCTCATTCAAATATTATTAGATAATTGTATTTATATTTAACTAAATATGATTCAATTAACATGAATAGGAGATACATTCAAGTAATTCTTTTATGTTAATGGGTCTTAACTATACTATTCAATCCCCTCACATTTTGCTTGTAGCACTGAAATCCAGGTCTAGATGTTCAGCAGAATAATTCTTGAGATGTAGGATTAATGTCTCATAAAATAGACTGTATAGTTTAAACTAAACTCCTCATTTATGCTGGCAGCATGCTTATATGCAAATTTAACACAATTACAAGTATGGCCATGGGGGATATGCTAAAGATAATGCAAAAGATGTCCAACACCTCGTTCAGTTGCAAACACTGTATGACTAACTGTAATATGTTTATAAAAGCCCATAGGCACAAAGATGCTCAATACATCCTTCAATGTTATCAATGTGTACTGATCCTTCAGTATTTTGCACAAAGTGTCAACAAACACCCCTCAGGTTAGAACAGAAAAAGGTTAAAAGACGTCCTTCTTTTCAGCAGATGGGAGTTTCAAGTAAAGAATTGACAAGCCAAGGAACTTTAGCCTCTAGAAATGGAAAATGAAATATGACATTTAAGAAAAATGTACAGGTAAACGATGGAATTGGAATTGTCAATATTGAGTGCTATTTCAATCCCAGCCATGACTGAAAAACAGCAAAAAAATGTAAACTGGCAAAAGACAAATTGAATATAAGGAAATTCCTCCACAATAAATAAATAATGGACATGACAGCAATGTGAGGTGGAATATTCTGCAGTTAATCACGAGGCTGTTAAATATAGTGATGATAGTGTGGACATAAATTTATAGGTTTTATTGGAGAATGAGCTAGCTGCGTGAATGGCCTCCCTTATCTTCATGACCTTTGGAATGCATAAACCATCTATTGTCTGCATGCACTTGACAATGGACAATAACATTCACTAGAATATCTGACAAGTGCAAGACAGTATTATCATTCTTCTATTCCACATAATGAGACCAGTGCAAGAATGACTGCCAACCGTATAATAAGTTGACAGATAAGAATAAATATTAATAAAATGTTATTTAATTTGGTTTTCTATGATTCTGCCACAGATTTACTTTTATGATGAGCTGTAATCTGGGTTTTATGAAATATAGCATTGTTCTTTCCTGCTTTTGACAGATTCCAACAATTGGTATGGCTTTAAAGGGAGGCACTGGAGTGATTCTCTTCTGGCAATCAACATTCTGAACAAAGCCACTCTCATTAAGATGTGGTGAAGGATTGGCCTGTAAATTTACTAACCTGTATTTGCCTGTCCTCACTTGGACAGCCTTCATACCACACTGCTGGGCTCCACCTACATCATACACAATATCATCCCCAATCATGATGACCTGTCAGAGAAAAGTAATGAATGAGTTGGTATCAGGTAAGATTATTTTGATGAGTTTGCATTTCTCAAAATATTAAATGTGAACTGTCACCAAGATGAATAGGCTGACATTGAACATTGTCATTGAACAAGAACACACTGGAATTTACAAGGCAGAACAAAATGGCAGGTTGCACGAGGTGGGCTGCAAATGTGCAACCAACAAGTCAGTCAAATGTTACCTGCTCTTCAAAATGTTTTGAAATCGTATAGAGCAATTAAGTCAAAAGAATGAAGATTAAAATAATTATTTTTTAATTGTAACTTAATCCAATGTTGAAAGGAAACATACACATTCAAAACAAAATGTTCTTGCACAGGAGGACAACAATATGACATGGTTAAACGTTCCTGTATATCTTCACCAGGGTGGTGTTACATACCACAAGATAAGAGATGACTGCTGAAAGTGTCAAGACACCTCTGGGCTCCAGTGTGCTAAGATACCAGGTTGCAAGGTGACATGAGTTACACCTTCAATCTCAATAAATACTTAAAACCATTTTGCCTGAATGAAATTGAGTACATGTTCTATACAGACAAATCATAGAGTGATACAGTGTGGAAACAGGCCCTTCAGCCCAACTTGCCCATACAGGCCAACATGTCCCAGCTACACTAGTCCCACCTGCCTGCGTTTGGTTCATATCCCTCCAAATTTGTCCGATCCATGCACCTGTCTGTTTCTTAAATGTTGGGATAGTCCCAGCTTCAACTACCTCCTCTGGCAGCTTGTTCCATACACCCACCACCCTTTGTGTGAAAGTTACCCCTCAGATTCCTATTAAATCTTTTCCCCTTCACCTCGAACCTATGTCCTCTGGTCCTCGAGTCCATACTCTGGGCAAGAGATTCTGTGCATCTACCTGATTTATTCCTCACATGATTTTATACACCTCTATAAGATCACCCCTCACCCTCCTGTGCTCCAAGGAATAGAGACCCAGTCTACTCAACCTCACCCTATAGCTCAGACCCTCTAATCCTGGCAACATCCTCATAACATTGGACCTTAACATTGCGGGCCCACAGCATCAGCGGCGGCACAGTGGGGACTGTCACATCACACTGGAGAAGAGCTCCAATTGCTGGCATGTGGCATACAACATCTTGGAGCCTCCGTCTGTGGAGTTTCTGGCGGCAGGCGTGGAGCGGACTTTACTTAACATTATGGAACGGGCTATCCCTCACTGGGGGTCGGCAAAGAAGAGCTCCGACCGCCTGCGGCCGACAACATCTGGTAGCCACGGTCTCCGGTGAGGTGGCCGATTGGGAGCTCGGTCGGCGTTCCGACCATCCCGACCAGAGGGCTTGAATATCGGGCCGTCCGTAGCGATGACTACGGAGGGTCAGGGCCCCGACCACGGATGATCAAGGGAGGGGGAGGAGGAGGACTGTCTGAACTGTATTGCCTTCCACCACAGTGAAGAATGCTGTGGTGGATGTCTGTGTTGAATTATGTTGTGCATAGTGTCCCTTTTTAATTGGAATGCTGCATGGTAAATTACATTTCACTGCACCTTATGGGGCATGTGACAAATAAATTTGAAATTGAACTTAAATCTTCTCTGAACTCTTTCAAGCTTGCCAATATCTTTCCTATGACATGGTGCCTAGAACGGCACACAATACTCTAAATGCCGTCTCACCAATACCTTATACAACTGCAACATGTCCGTCAACTTCTATACTCATTTAGCATTTAGCAGTCTTTAGCATTTCAAATCAAGTTTGGACTGCTTAACTCTAACCTGTGTGGCTGAGGAGGTGGTGCAGGGGTCAGGAATTCAGAATTTTGGAGCATTGGAATCTTTTCTGGTGCAAAGAAGAGTTGCACCTAAACTGGAGGGGAGCTAATTTCATGTAAGGCAGGTTTGTTCGTGCTACATTGGTGACTTTAGATTGGCAGGGGGGCAGGATCCAATGCAGAACTGAGGCAGGTGAGAGGCTGGAAGTTGGTATGGAAGGTGAAGAAAGGAAGTTCAGCAGACGATAGGCAGGAGCACGGCAGAGAGCGAGAAGGACAGTTGGATTGAATGACATTTATTTTAATGCGAGCGGCCAGACAGGTAAGGCAAATGAACTCAGGGAGTGGACAGGTTCATGCCACTGGGATGTTGCAGCCATTACAGAAACATGGCTAAGAGTGGAACAGGACTGGCAGTTTAATGTTCCAGGGTATAGGTGCTACATGCCAGGAGATTCCAGGCAGTTGCAAGACTAATAAGGATGATATAATACGGATTTAAACTTTTCCAATGTAGACTGCGACTGTCATAGTGCCAAGGGTTTGGACAGGGTGTAATTCATTATGTGTTCAGAAATGTTTCCTCAGGCAACATGTAAAGAGCCCTACAAGGGAAAAGGCAAAGCTTGATGTATTAGGAAATGAGAAAGGGCAAGTGACTGACGTGTCCATGAGCGAGCCTTTTGCAAACAGGCACCACTGTTCTATTACCTTTAAAATAGACAGGGCAGGCCCACAAATTCAAATCATGAATTGGGGTAAGACTAAGTGATGGTATGAGACAGGAACTTGCTAAAGCTGATTCAAGCAGGTTGTTTGCCGGCAAAGGAATGTCCGGAGAGTGAATGCTTTTAAAAGAGTGATTACAAGAGTTCTGGGCATGCATGTTCCTGTTAGAATGAAGGGCAAGACACGTTGGAGCAAGGAAGCTTGGATGAGGAGCAAAATTGAGGATCTGGTCACGAAAAAGGAGGCAATGGACAGGTTTAGTTAGCTGGGATTAAATGTATCCCTGAAGGAGTTTTGGGAACTGAGGACCATATTTAAAACATGGGGGGCAGGAGCTAGCTTTGGCATTAAATATTAAGGAAAGTACAAAGAGATTTTATGTTCATTAAGAGAAGTAGAGTAACCAAAGAAAGAATAGGGCTCCTCAGAAACTAAAGCGATCATCTCTGTGTGGAACCGCAGGAGATGGGCAAGGTCCTCAATGAGTATTTCTCCACTGTTTTTACAGTGAGATAGACATACATGGAAACTTGGGACAATTAATGGAAATGTCTTGAGGACAGCTCGTGTTACAGTCGAGGAGGTGCTGAATGTCTTAAGGCATATGAAGGTAGATAAATCTCCTGGGCCTGATCAAATACAAACCAGGACACTATCGGAGGCGAGAGAAGAAAATGCAGGTGCCCTAGCTGAGATATATGAATCATCATAAGACAGGGGCAAGGCATAGGAAGACTGGAGGGTGGCAAATGTTGTGCCTTTATTTAAGAAGGGCTGCAAGGAAAAGCCTGGGGACTGTAGACCAGTGTGCGTAAGGCGTTGTCTATATGGACTTCAGCAAGGCATTTGATAAGATTCTGCATGGTAGGCTGCCTTGGAAGGTTAGAATGCATGGGACCAAGGGAGAGCTAGCCGACTAGATAGAGAATTAACATGGAAAGAAGCTAAGGGTGATGGTGGAAAGTTGACTGAATGGTATATCTCATAGATCAGTGCTGGGCCCTTATGACAACGATTTAGATGAGAATGTAGAAGACATGATCAGTAAGTTTTCAGATGACACTAAAGTGGACGGTATCGTAGACAGCAAAGATAGTTATCAAAGATTACAGCAGTATCCTGATCAGTTGAGAAATCGTTTCATAGAGTTTAATACATATATGTGTGAGGTTTTGCATTTTGGGAATTTAAACTAGGACAGGACCTAGGGAGTGTCAATGGGATCTTGGAGTGTAGGTACATAGTTCCTTGATAGGGGTGTCAAGCTTAGATAGCTTGGTCAACCATGCTTTCAGTAGATTGGCCTTCATCACAGGGTATTAAATATAGAAGTTGGGACGTTATGTTACAGTTGTACACGTCATTGGTGAGGTCATATTTGGAGTATTTTGTTCAGTTTTGGTCACCTGCTATAGAAAAGATGTTGTTAAGCTCGAAAGAGTGCAGAGAAGATTTATGGGGATACTGTCAGGACTGAGTTATAGGGCGAGGTTGGGCAGGTTAGGACTTTATTCCTTGGAGCACAAAAGGCTGAGGGATGATATTATTGTTGACAACCGGCTGGAGAACTGTGACATACTATGTATGCAAGAGACATTCTTAGCGAAGCAAGACTTGGACAAACTCAATTCTCTCAATGACAACTTTCATGGGGCTGGGGAGTCTACAACTGACCTTGGCATGGGAATAGTCAGAGGTAGGATATCAGGTGGTGTGGCTATTCTATGGAACAAGAAGCTTGACTTATCAGTAAATGTGATTCGGCTTGATGTTGACTGGTGCATTGCCATACACTTTACTCACAATGACAAGGAATTTGTTATCCTGAATGTATATACACCCTATGAATGCCATCAGAATGAGGATGAATATTTAAATAGACTTGCTTTCATCTATTCTTTCATTCAAAACAATAATTATTGTAGTGTATATGTCATTGGGGATATGAATGCAGATATCTGTAGTGGGCGCTGCTCTATGCAGCAGCCATGTCAGCAGCGCATCAGTTTTTTCAACCTTTTTTTATTTTTTTTCGTATGTTTTAAAGTCTGCATTTAATGTTCCTTCGTGTGTTTTGTGTGGGGGGTGGTGTGGGGGGGTAAGGGGGAAACCACTTCGGTCGCCTCCTCCATGGAGAGGCGACTTTTTCCAGGTTGCCTCCCCCGTGGCCTAACATCAAGGATCGGCGCGGCCTTTCCCGGAGACGCGCCCGGGGCTTCAGCGGCGGGCGCAGCGTAGACTCTCGGCGTGGAGCGGGTTAGCCCTCGTTGGGGCTCGCTGGAGGGGAGCGCTCCGTTTTGCTGGCCCGGGGCAGCCGGCAGCCTGAAGTCGCAGCCTCAAGCCACGGTCTGCAGAGCTCCAGCTGGTGCGGCGTCTACAGCCCGGGATCCCTCGCGGGGGACCCGGGGGAAGAAGAAGCCATCACTGCCGGCCCGCGGCCAACTTCTACCGCGGGCCCGGCATGGACTTACCATCACCCCGGGAGGGGAGCTTCGACCGCCGGCCCTGCAGTTTACGGTGCTTCTGGCTGCGGCGGGGACTTTAAATCTCGACCGCCGGCCTGCGGCCTACACCATCTTAAAGCCGCGGTCTCCGGTGAGGAAGAGCCGATCCTGGACTGACTCTGGACTCTGGTCCTGTACACGGGGGGGAAATGGAGGAGGACTGGCCAAATTTTTGTGCCTTCCACCACAGTGATGAATGCTGTGGTGGATGTTTGTGTTACAGTTTTATTGTGTGTTCTTTATTATTATACTGCTGCTGACAACCCAAATTTCCACCGACCCTGGTTGTGTGGCAATAAATTATATCTATCTATCTATCTATCTCAGATAGGAACTCATTATTTGCCAATCATATAGCTCAGTTCTGTCAAGATAACAATTTAATATTGTCAAGCAAAGTGCTTTTACCTACAGATAGCTATACATATTAGTGAGGCCTGGCACACCACATCATGGCTGGACCACTGTATTAGTACAGCTGATGCACATGCCTCATTGGGGTGTGTGAGCATTCTGTATGGGGCAGCAATGATTGATCATATACCTGTTGCTATGACAATAAATGTTGAACACATACCTGTGGTATCCAGAGATAGAAATAGCTTTAATACAGAAAAACTGGACTGGTCAACGCTTACAAAGGAAGACATCCTAGCCTATTATGTCCATACAGATAAATCCTTAAGCAATATTCATCTACCTAATGATGCAATAATATGTAGTAATGTTAATTGTAAAGATATGAAGCATAGGAGAGATATCTGCTCCATGTATAATGATATAGTAAGCGCCTTATATGTAGGCAGTAAGCCCTACTGCAAGCATAAAAATAAGACACATAACATCAGACCTGGCTGGAATAAGTATGTAGCTGAGTATCATACTGAAGCCCGTGAAGCCACCAAATCATGGGCTATGGCAGGTAGACCCAGACAGGGGCCTGTGTTTGAGCACAAGAAGCTCACTAATGCAAGGTATAAGTATGCTGTTCGCTTCATCTGTAAAAATGAGCAAGCTATGAGGGCTGATTGCATGGCTAAGAAGCTGCTAAGTAACAATGCTACAGATTTTTGGAAGGAAGTGAGAGCTCTTAGCAGTTGCAAAACATCTCTACCATGTACTGTAGATGGAATCTCCGGAACAGCAATATCGCGGAGTTATGGCGACAACATTATAGCACTTTATTCAACTGTGTCCAAGGTGACGTATAGGGTGGACAATATTGAGAGTAATGACTCGATGGTGATTATGTCACATGAGGTGCATCATCCCATGAACAAGCTGTCCAACAACAAAGCAAGTGGCTTAGATCATATCTCTGCTGAACATCTTAAGTATGCGAGTATGAGGATAGCTCCTCTCCTTGCTATTTGTTTTACTGGCTTTATGATTCATGGCTTGTTACCAGACTCAATGTTGTCTGTCCTGTTAGTAGCGGTCATTAAGGACAAAACTGGCAAAGTAGGCAGCCTAAATAATTACAGGCCCATAGCTTTAGCCAGCATATTGTCAAAAGTTTTAGAAAGAGTTCTGCTGGATAGAATAAATGAGTTTGTTAACTCCACAGATAACCAGTTTGGCTTTAAAGCTAAACATGGCACTGACTTATGCATATATGCCCTAAAGGAGATTGTAAACAAATATAGAGGCAAAAACTCTTCAATCCTTATGTGCTTTATTGATGCTTCCAAAGCCTTTGACCGTGTTAATCACAGAAAGCTGTTTGGTAAAATGAGTCAAAGAGTGGTGCCTGAATACATTGTTAGAATTCTGGCCTACTGGTATGCCCACCAGACTATGCAAATAAAATGGGGCAATAGGGTCTCAGCCCCATTTGGGGTTAGCAATGGTGTTAGACAAGGGGGAATTTTGTCCCCAGTCCTTTTTAATCTATATATTGATGGTCTGTCTAAACAATTGAAAGCCTGTAACACTGGGTGCGTGATTGGTAATATTTTAGTGAACCATATTATGTATGCAGATGATCTTGTGGTCTTTAGTCCATCTAGCGCTGGTCTCCAGCAGCTCCTTACTATATGTTCTGTGTATGGTGTGGAACATGACATTAAATATAATGCTAGTAAGATTGCTGTTATGGTCTGTAGAACCAAAGAGGATAAATGCCTAAAATATCCTGATTTTAAATTGTCTGACAACAATCTTAGTGTCTGTAATAAGATAAAATATCTAGGGCATATCATTACAGAACAAATGACAGATGATGAGGATATTTATAGGCAACGACGCATGCTGTATGTACAGGCGAATATCCTCTTGCGTAAATTTGGTGCGTGTGCAGGTGTGGTGAAGATGTCGCTATTTAGAGCATACTGCACACCACTCTACACTGCGCACCTGTGGTCGAACTATTTAAAGACAAGTATGCAGAGACTAAAGGTGGCATATAACTATGCCATGAGAACACTGCTAAGGCAACCTAGATGGTGTAGTGCCAGTAATATGTTTGTGGCTGCAGGAGTCAGTACTTTAGAAGCTATCCTAAGACACCACATGTATAAATTAATTTGCAGGATAAATGACTAAAAATGTGCTTATTGTGGCCTTGACAAACATAAGGGTTAGCACTACACGCTACGAATCCCAGTTGTGGAGACACTGGTATCGTTGTCTCGTTGTAGGACATTGATCATCTTTTAATCTGGATTTTTAACTTAAGTATTGTGGGTTTTTAAAAATATATAAATTATGATGTTTTTATGTGATATACCATGATTTTATATTTATTTATGATATTTGATATGCAATGCATTTTTTATGTAATGTTGCCCCTTGTCTGGACCTTGAGTCCGTAATAAAGTGTATTATTATTGAGGTGTATAAGATCATGAGGGGAATGGATAGAGTGGATACACAAAGTATTTTACCCAAAGTAGGGGAATCAAGAACTAGAGGACATAGGTTTAAGGTGAGAGGGGAAAGATTTAATAGGAATTCGAGGGGCAACTTTTTCACACAGACGGTGGTGGGTATATGGAACGAGCTGCCAAAGGAGGTAGGAGGCTACTACAAAAACACATTTAAAGCACATTTGAACAGGTACATAGATTGGAAAGCTTTAGAGGGATATGGGCCAAATGCGGGCAGGTCTGACCAGTGTAAATGGGGCATCTTGGTTGATATCGGCAAGTTGGACAGAAGGGCCTGTTTCCGTGTTATATGATTATGTCCATCACTGAACGCTTCAAAATAGGTGCTGCATATGGAAGTTCAGAGACCTTGGGGCAGGAGGCACAGAGATGTCCATACTCTCAAAAGATCTTAAGCCACAATGCATTACACCTGGAGCTTTCTGACGAATAATATATTTGTCGAACGATCAGTGTAAAATCATTTCTAAGTAAAGATCTTTCATTTATTCATGATATTTTTAATCATTTCATATGGAGGGTTCCAAACGGATCAACATCAGACAAGTTTTTCATCTCACCATGCAGCCTTCATTAGTTGACTAAGCAGTCTGGATGCTGCAATGTTACACCCTTTCAGTTTAAATCTGTGCACATATCTTTGATGACCCAGGAGAAGCTCTTACCTTGGGTGGACAGGCTTCAGACATTTCCCAGTCAATTAAGGGGACATTTCAGGGTGGCTGGCAGTGGGCCTGGATGCTCCCTGAGATGCGACAGTGCCAGGTGAACTGAAGTCACGAAGAAAGGCCATATCAATGCGCAGCAGGTTCTGACATAATGTGAGGCATTAGATAGATGGTGTAGTGATCTGTTGACACATATATAAATATCCTCATTTCACAGGGGCCTGGCCAAGCTGCCATTATTGCTGTCCTCTGTGTCATCTCTCACACATGATTCTGCTCATGATAAGGACATGTGAAAGTCACAGGGAGGGGACATGCTGCTGCTCTTGCAGAAGATAAATCATGCCATATTTCTAGTAGGGAAAATGCTCATATAGGATATAACTCTGCACATGCAGGACACAAATCTGCTCACTTGCAGCAACTCTCCGTTCATGGAGAACAGTTAGTTGCATACACAGTTGACATCTTCTGCTCTAAGAGGTCATTAAGCTGCCAACCGATGCTCCTGAGGAGCTTCAAACTGCTCCAATGAGGCAGCCACCAGACCTCAGCTCCACCACAGGAAGGGAGAAGATTTAATCCTCTGTGTATGGGGTGCTGGGCAGGTGGATGAGTAGAAGACCAATATTGTGGCGAGGGATAATGCAGGAGCAGGTGGCATAGTAGAAGTATATGTGTGTACATAAGCGCATGTGCATTTCTCTCCCTTTTCCAATAAAGGGCCTGTCTCACTGACGCGACTTTACAGCGACTGTCTTCAACCTGGATCGACCGTCAGCGATGAAACCGTGAGAGACACACAGACAATCCAGACAACTTATAATAAAGTTTAGCGGGTATTTAAATTACCGGTTGGTTTTCCTTGGTCCTGAAAACTCCACTGAGCCAATTAAAATGCCTGGTCAGCGAAGGAGATTGCCTATGGCTGCCCTGAACTGCTTATAACTACACAGCGACCCCACTCCACTGCACTACGAGTTCAAAAGAACCATGCCGACCAATCTTTACTCGCGGAAAATTTTTCAACATGCTGAAAATCTTTCCTCTACCCAACTGAGGCCGCGAGTATGCGGGAACTTCCCTCGAGCATGAAGAGCTCATAGGACCACGTGTCGACCATACTGCGAGTTTGAGTCGTGGGCAAACTCTTCTAAACTCGCAGATTAGGTCGCCGCAGTGGGACAGCCCCTTTAGTCTCTGTGTTAGACTGCTGTATTTATAATGGCCGGTAGCTCGCTTGGAAGATCACAACATTGATTCAATTACTGCTCTGCTGAGAGAGGATTCCCACTCCTGGAGGACATAGCTCAGTGAGGTTCTTCTTATGCCAGCTCTGGCAAGTTTCCTGGCCCTCCTTGTGGCACAGGACACCAACCCTCTCCTCTATAACTTCTCCCTCTTCCAGGGCAGCCATGAATTGCTGCTGTTGGTGTTCATTCTCTGACTGAGTTTAGCCTCACCGTTCCTTTGCACTAGTGATTCTGCCTGAGTGTTAAACATGTCAATGCTACTGCATGTAGCTTTGTGGCCAAATCTAGGAGAAGTTTGAGGGGTACCTGATTTGGCATCAGAGATAAATGCAAAAATATTTTAGCACACTCAAGAAAAAGTGTGATCCAATTTCTCAATACACTTCTACGGTTTTGAACAACTTAGTGTATGAAGTAATAAGATCTTTATGTTTGAGCATTTATTTGCAAAGGGTAAAAGTAACATTCCTAATAGCATAAGGTATTAAAACCATGTTTTTAAAATAAATATAATTGCCTCCAGAACAGTTCTGGAATCTATCTCGTCTTGAACAAATAACAAAAAAATGTTAAGACTTAAAGATACATTTTTAAGGAGGAAACAGGCAAAGAACAATTTCAGCTGCATCAGTTCCGGGTCAGTGAGATTTTATTTCCATACCAACGGCTCTCTTTAAGTAATAGGTGTCAGCAACAGTACCACAATGCCAGAGTTGACAGGTGTGAATGGTAGCTAGTTGGAAACAGACAATCTTGTTCCAGCTGGGGTTTGAAAACATTTAGAACTGTTGACTTCTTTCAATTCTATTCCACCATTAGTTTGATGGATGATCTTTTACTCGGTAAGAGTGAATGGGTGGCAAAAGAATCGGATGTCAAGCTGTTTTGAGAATAAACAAGGAAATCCCCAAAAGAGCAGCTGATAGGAAGGATTTTATGTTGTGTATCCCCAAGATCCATTTATCTTGCTTGTTATTTCTATCCTGCTCTCCACACAGCCAATAAAATAGGGGCAAGGGAGGGTGGGTAAGAAGTCCTAGTGTGGTTTTCTGTTCAGTTATAGATGGTTGCACTCTAGTAAGAGCCTTGTACAAATTTGTTAATCTTCAACTCTTCTGTTTAAAAACATATACAAGTTCGTTGAACTGCGTTACTAAAAGTTACATATAGTTTAATCAGGTGATAAAGTATCTGTGGAGAGAAACTGAATGATAACCTTCACCAGAGGGTCATTTACAATGTTCTTCTCCTCCCTAGTCCAGCCGAACCTGAGTGTTTCCAGCATTTTCAATCTTCATTAATGATGACATTTTCATTAGTGAAGCAAGATAATTTCTTGCTTTTCTAAAATTACCTGCAAGTTGATAGGACCAGGATTTGTGGGGATATTAAACAAAATGAGACCAAACTGAAATTATTTAAGTTCAGGTTTTCTCTGCAGCTGAATTTGAAACTCTTGAAGTGATTGTAATTCTTATCTGGTTGAACAGCTGATTGGCCAGAAAGAATAAAACCCAACACATTCCAACCAGCAGTTGGAAGTTTAAATGTATTTTTTGGAACCTTAATACACATTCATCTTCAATAATATGACACTGAAATCAGAAGCACAATTCCCATCAATCTAAAAACCTTTTTCTGTTAATAAAAAAAAATTAAGGGCTGTACTTGAAAACACACCCCACTACCTACTAAGCAGTGAAAAGTAGAAGAGTGAAATATGTTATTCAACAAGTTTTATAGGTTCCAATTTAAAGGTTTCGAAGGTCTTTTATTGTCACATGCACCAATTAAGGTACAGTCATATGCGAATTACCATACAGCCATACAGAAAAAAGCAAGACACACAACTACATAAAACTTAACATAAACACACACTACGACAACCTGGCTTTCAATATCAGGAAAACCAATGAATTGATAGTGGACTTAGGAAGAGGAAGGATGAGGACCCGCAATCCTGTTTATATCAACGGGACGTCAAATTCCAGGGCGTGCATATTTCCTAAGATCTTTCCTGGCCCAGCATTGATGCAATTATAAATAAAGCACATCAACACCTCTACTTCCTGAGATTATGGAGATTTGGTACGTGAAAGAGAATTCTCTTGAACTTCTACAGGTGCACAGTAGAGAGCATGTTGACTGGTTGCATCATGGCCTGGTTCGGCAACTTGAACGTCCAGGAGCGGAAAACACTGCAAAATGTGGTGACCACTGTCCAGTCCATCACCGGCTCTGACCACCCCACCATCGAAAGGATTTATCGGAGTTGCTGTCTCAAAAAGGCAGCCAGCACCATCGGAGACCCACACCATCCTCACAACTCATTTCACCCGTCATCGGGAAGAAGCTACAGGAGCCTGGAAACAGAAACGTCCAAGTTCAGGAATAGCTTCTTCCCTACAGCCATCAGGCTATTAAACAATACAACCCCAAATAAGCTCAAGTAAGAATTTAATTGTTCTATCTGGGACATATGACAATAAAACACTCTTGACTCCCCACATTCTTCACTGGGATGAAAGGCAAAAAAGCCCATCTTCTTCCCCTTTATTCTCCCGCGGTTGGGGAGTCGAACCATCCATTGGGGTGATCGAAGCTCCCGCAGCCAGCGATCGAAGCTCCCGCGTTGGGGCGATCGAAGATCTTGCGTCAGGGCGATCGAAACTCCCACAGCTTGGAGTTCCGATGTCGGTCTCTGATCAGAGACCGCGAGCTCCGTGATGTTAAGTCTGCAAGCACTCACAGTCGGAATTCCGAGGTCGATCCCTGGCAAAGGGATCGGGGGCTCCGCGATGGTATGTCCGCAAGCTCCCAGTGGTGGAGCTCTCAAAATCGGACTCCAGCAAAAGCCGCTAACTCCTGGATGTTTGGCCGCAGTGTGGACTGTGATACGATACGGAAAAAAATTGCATCTCCGTCGAGGTAAGAGATTAGAAAAAGTTTCCCACAACCCGCACCCCCACATAAAACAAGCTAAAGAACACTAAAAACAAACATTTAACACATGCTATTTAAACACAAAGAAGGGAAGGACAGACAGACTGTTGGCGAGGCAGCCATTGCTGGCTCCACCCGGTGGACTGTACGAAATGAAATACGTTTATTGTCATTGCACAACAACTGTACAACGAAATTCCATTGCATCTCCTTCGGTGTGTACATAGAAGACACAGGATAAAAGATTTAAAAAGAACAAAACACAACAGCCATTGACTCACATATACACCAGATCAGTAAAGAAAATAATAAATAGGTATTAAAAATATTTTAAAATAATATTGCGCATTATCTTGCACCCCGAATTATATTGTGCTTCCCCCAGTGTTCTCTGTTAGAGTTATGTTCTTTTATCGCACATGGGTAGAAACTCTTCAGACCTGTATCGCCTCCCAGAGGGTAGCAGAGTGAAAAGGTGATTGGCAGGGTGGGATGTGTCCTGCTTGATGTTTGTGGCCCAGCGCAAGCATCGGGCCCTGTATATGTCATCCAGGGAGGACAGTTGAGCGTTTGTGATGCTCTGTGCAGTTTTAATAACTCTCTGCAACGCCCTCCTTTCAGCCACAGTGCAGCTAGCAAACCACACCAGGATGCCATAGGAGAGGATACTTTCCACCAAAGATCTTAGAGCAGAGCAAGATAGGCCACTCCTGCGAAACACAAAGGGCTGATGTGTAGTACGCTACGGAGGGGATCCTGGGCATTTTCCCCCGCCCATTTTAGTAACCGGAGCCTACCTGACCCGACCCGACTCGCAGTGCAATCAATGTTGCGGGGCAACAGTTTGTGTGTGTGATATAGGGTTAGATTCATAATTCTGTCAGTTCATACTTCTTGTCAAGAATAAAATTTGACTCTGGTAATTGTCTTTTTTTGATGTTTTTTAAATCATTTCTTTTTAAATGGCTCACAAGCAGTGTTTGAGTTGATTTTGTAGTAACCGGAACATACCCGACCCGACCCGACTCGCAGGGTAATTGACATTGCGGGGGAAGTTTTTGTGTGTGATATAGGGTTAGATTCATAATTCTGTTAGTTCATAATTCTGTTAATTCTTGTTAAAGAATAAAATGTTTATAAACACACATACCTGAAAATTATATAAATGTATATAATCATATAACACACACAATTATATTTCTTCTGATCCAATAATGAACTTTATTTCAGACTAAACAAGGGACATTAAATAAGAAACATTGTAAACCTCCCCGCAACTTCACACACACTAGGCCTTATCCCACCCCTAAACCCTCCCCCCCCCCCCCGGCACTCCCTCGCCTGCCCCCACACTACAATGTCTCCCCCCCTCCTATGTCCCTCTCCCCACTGCCCCGGGCCGCTCACTCCCTCTCCCCGCTGCCCCGGGCCGCGCACCCCCTCTCCCCGGGCCACTCACTCCCTCTCCCCGCTGCCCCGGGCCCCACACTCCCTCTCCCGCTGCCCCGGGCCGCACACCCCCTCTCCCGCAGCGGAAACAAAGATCCGATCTTTGGCCGGAAGCAAGATGGCGGAACAAGATGGCGGAGCAAGTTGGCGGTGCGACTCACCCGTTGCAGCGGCCCCTACAGCCTGTCTGTCTTTTTTTAATTTTTTGTCTAGTTAAATGTAGTTGTTTGTGTTTTTTAATCGTGTTTTTAACTGTGTATATGTGGGGGGCGGGGGGGGGGGGGGGAGGGGGAAACTGTTAAAAATCTCTTCCCTGTCCGGGAGACACGACCTTTTCCCTGTCGGGTCTCCGTTGTCGTTGGGCCTAGCACCGTGGAGCGACCTCCAACCTGAACGACCCGGGGGCTTGGGAGACTGCGGAGCTGCGGACTACTCACCATCATGGGGCTGGCCGGCCTCGGAGCGTGGGAAGCGGTGGTGACTCGCTGCTGCGACTCGACTCCTGGGGCTTGGAGGCTCCAGCAACGCAGCCGCAGGTCCGGTGTTGGAACGACCCGGAGCGGGGACGTACATCGCCCGGCACGGCTTCATGGCCGTGGGACATTCCAACGCCCGCCGGGGGCTCCAACACTGTGACTTTTAGACTGGGAGAGGGGCCGTAAATCGCCTAAAATGGCCGTGGGACTTATCATCGCCCGCCTGGGGCTTGGACATCGGGAGAGAAATGGAGAACAGGGGAGAGAAAATACTTTGCCTTCCATCACAGTGGGTTCACTGTGATGGATGTTTGTGTGAATTAAATTGTGTGTATGTCTGTAGGAAATTGTCTTTGTTTGTATGGCTGTGGAAACGGAATTTCGTTTGAGCCTCACTGAAGCTCAAATGACAATAAATTGTATTGTATTGTATTGTATTGTGTATGGAACAAGATGGCGGGGACTGGTTGTTAAAATGTGTCCTATAATCACCCATGAATCTACCCATGAGCGTACTACGCGTTTGCGTGAGAGTAACCCATCTTGCTCTGCTCTAAGATCTTTGCTTTCCACAGCACACCAGTAGAAGGACAGCAGCAGTTGCTGTGAAACGTTTGCTCTCCGCAGAGACCTCAGGAAATACAGCCGCTGCTGTGACTTCTTCACGAGAGTGACTGTGTTCATTGTCCATTTGAGGGCCTGGGAGATATATATTCCCAGGAACTTAAAGTCAGTGACTGTCTCCACCATGTCTCCTTTGATGTAGAGAGGAGCAGGTTCCTCTCTCCTCCTCCTGAAGTTAATAACCAGTTCTTTTGTTTTGGTTGGGTTGAGTACCAGGTTATTTTTAGTGCACCAGACAGTCAGTTTTTGGACTTCATCTCTGTAGGCAGACTCGTCGTTGTTATTTATCAGCCCCACCACAGTCGCGTCATCTGCAAACTTGATGATCCGGTTTGTGCTTGGTATTGGTGTGCAGTCATGGGTGTATATTGTGTATAAGATAGGACTCAGCACACAACCTTGTGGCGCTCCTGTGCTGAGCGTCAGGACTGGGGAGTGATTGGACCCCATCCTGACAGTCTGTGGACAATCTGTTAAGAAGTCCTTGATCCATCTGCATGTGTTGGCATTAACACCCAGGTCAGACAGTTTGTCCACCATTCTGCTGGGGATGATGGCATTGAATGCAGAACTAAAATCTACAAACAACATCCTCACATATGAGCCAGGGCGCTCCAGCTGAGACAATGCAGAACGTAGAGCTATGTTGATGGCATCCTCTGTTGACCTATTAGCTCTATATGCAAACTGATGCTGATCCAGGGTGGGTGGGAGTGAGGATTTATTGTGGGCCAGGACCAGCCTCTCAAAGCAATGTTTGCGGGAACTAGACAATTCTTATACATAATAGTAAATTTAGGGGAAAGACTTCCATTAAACAAAGTTACTCCCATCTCAAATTAACAACTATAGAATTACTAGCAAATAGTAAACTTAAGAGTGAGTTTAAGTTTAATTCTAAAAGTTGTAAGAAAATGTAGGTAAATACAAACAAAATAAAAGTAAACCATGCAAACGGAGCGCTTAATTTGTAAAATAGTGACTAATTTGAAAACCATGATATGTTGGCAGAATTAAAAACAAAGACTGTTATTGAATTTCCAGGATTTCAACAAATTATACTGTCAAACACAAAAACACTAGTCATAGATCACTGCATTTAAAATAAGGAAACCATTATTGGCTTGCTGATGTTTACTTGGAATCTGAAAATAATCTAAGTTGCTAATGACATCTGGAATTTGTTTCTTCATGCATACATCTAAAAATGTCAGATCTGTTAAAGTATGGTTAATATAAAACACGTTGCGCAAAAAATCAGTTACAAGAGTGGATTGTCAATCTGACATCCTTCCATGAGGGGTGTGGCGGGGGAAGGGGATGTGTGTGGGAGGGGGTGTGTGTGTGTGGGGGAGGGGGTGTGTGTATGTGTGGGAGGGAGGGGGCGTATTTTGGGGGGTGCGTGGTTGGGGGGGTCGTGTGTTGGGGGGGGGTGTGTGTGGGGGGGGGGTGTTGGGTGTGTGTGAGTGTGGGAGGGTGAGGGAGTGTGTGGGGTTGGGGGGGGGGTGGTTGGGGGGGTTAGTGTGTTGGGGGGGTTAGTGTGTTGGGGGGAGTGTGTTGGGGGGAGTGTGTTGGGGGGGGGGGTGTGTTGGGGGGGGGGGTGTTGGGGGGGCGTGTGTTGGGGGGGGGTGTGTTGGGGGGGTTAGTGTGTTGGGGGGGTAGTGTGTTGGGGGGGTAGTGTGTTGGGGGGAGTGTGTTGTGGGGGGTGTGTGGGGGGGGGCGTGTGTTGGGGGGCGTGTGGGGGGGGGGCGTGTGTTGTGGGGGCGTGTGTTGTGGGGGCGTGTGTTGTGGGGGCGTGTGTGGGGGGGGGCGTGTGTTGGGGGGGAGAGGGGTGGGTTGTGGGGGAGTCTCCCTGCTAGTGTTCCCTCATTGTAGGTTTGGAGGAAGATTGAGCCACTGTGACAAAGCCGAGACCACCAGAGCCACCATGTGTTCAAGACTGAACTTTCGGAACAAGCCCAAGATTGCCAGCATCTCCGCACATGCACACTAATGACGAAGAATAGCATGCCTATGCGGGCCTAGACTTCCTTGTCACTATAAATAAACCATATACGTGAATCGACCCTACTGCATGTGTCGGTGTAGTCACTGTTGACCCGGTGTCATCCACGACAAGACAGTGGATACATTTTGGACACAAACAGGATATACAGAGTAACCTCTAAATGATTATAAAAAGAGTGAAAAAGACGTGGGTTTATATGCATAGATCATGTATAGGTAGAGAGAGTAACAGTGCTTCCAAGCTTATGTTTTTCTAATACAACAAGATTCTTGGATAGATGGCGTCTGGAGAACTGTAAACATTTCTGGCCACCACAACTTAGAAATAATAATGTCTTGGAGAGAGTGCAGCATTATTTGCCAGTGATATTTAGACCCCATGTGATACCGTTACAAGGAATGATGATGTAAAGTGGCCTTTTGTCCCTGGAATACAGATGATAAAGAAGTGATTTCACGGTCGCTTTTGACAAATTAATACGAGGCAATAGGGAAAATAAAGAGATCTATTTCCACTGCTTGTGGTTTCTAGAGCTAGGAGATATAGTATAAAATTATTACCAGGCCCTTAAGGAATAACATTTTATTTGGAAACATTTCCATATGCAAAAGGTGGTTGATACTTGGAACTATCTTCTGGAAGTGGCCACTAATACCTGATTAATTATTCATTTTAAATATGAGATTGAAGTAAGTATATTGAGTTTAGTCACAGATCATTTGTGATCTTATCGCATGGCAGACCTGGCTTAAGCAGTAGGCTGTTCCCATGCCTACATAAAAGTCACATGAGAAACCAGCAGGTCAACAAAACAAGCAATATTTTTTTTTTTTTTTTTAATCCTCTGCTTTCAAAAGATGCCAAGGTCGAATTTAGAAGTAGTTTTAATACACGTAGCACGCCAATGTGTATTAATACCTACACATAGTGGAATGTCTTTATTAATTAGTCAATATACCAGTAACTTGGTGAGCCTAATCTAAAATGGCATTGATTCAAAATACTTAAGCTTTCAGTCCAAAAACAAATTTTGTGTACATATCAAACATCAACATTAGAAAAACGCAAATGGAAAAAGAAGAATAAGATTAGATTAAAAGCATTCCACGCAGGAATGCAGACAATTCTCTAGAAGTGAAAAATCAAATAAAAATTGGTCACTGAAGAAATTCATTTCAATCTTTTAGAATCTTGGCACTACCTGACCACCATATCATTTTTATAATAAGTTCCAGATGATCATCTGACAAGGTAACATCATCCTGCAAAAACCCGTTCTACTGAGCGGCAAAGAGGCCCAACAATTAGAGCCACTGCTCTTGCACATCAGGTTGCAAGGATAGTGCCTCTTGAAGCTTTGCTGGTGATGCTCTCCTATGCACCTCTCTCGTCTCCATAACCCATTGCTTGCTGTATGTACTGAATGCTGTGGAAGCTAATGGTGTTGCTCTACCAATGCACTCAGGCATTCACTATTCTCCTGTGCTGGGATTGTCACTTTGAAAGGATCCAAAGTCGTGAGAGAGCTCCATCAATACTACAACTGTCACTCCTTAAAATATTCCCTTTTTTAAACTTGCACATAGACACACTCAGGCTGTGCTATGGTGACAATCATCTACAGATTTGTACTCAGTCATTATGAAAGTGGTGAGATAGAGGGACATTATTTTTCCCAAGTCTCCATGAGCATTATAAACTGTAAGTAAATGCACACATTTTTACAAGATTAAATTCATGAACAGTACCTAAAACTGGATACAGTAAACTGGACGCCATACATCTCTCAGATGATATCAGCGACAGACCTGGAGCTTTAGTTTTAATTGAAAAGCGATCAATCCTAACCTAAAATGTGGGTAAAAAAGTATAAACCTGTGTATCCTTATTCAACTGTGCTGTTCCAAACCCCATGCCAGCTCACAGTGGTGTAAATTTGCTTCTGAGTTATTCACTGCAGCAAGCCAAGAATGCTATTTTGGAAAAACAAATCAACTGAAAATAAATGTGAAAAAATAGCTTACAACTTCTCGAACTATTGTGGTTTCACATCATAATTTGCTAACAGTTAAATGTGCCCGCTTCTCTGTTTTCATTTGTACAGAAATATTTTAGGCTGTGATATTTGGTATCTTTAAATTGATATTATGGAAAATAATATGTTATATGGAAGAAAAGTACAACTTCCCAAGATACCAGCCTCATCAAGCAGCACCTGTCCTGTCTGTGGCACAGATCCTGCACAGGACTCTTCACGCACTTTTATACCCACAAAATTTGAATGGAAGCAAGTCACCGTCAACTCCAAGGCAGTGCCTAGGGGAGGAGAGTGAGGTTTGGTTGGCGAAGAGCGGTTCCAATTTCCTGTGTGGCCACTTTTCAATCAGATTGGGATGGGGAGCTGGAGACGTGGAGTTATTTCTGCTGGCTGATGATGTGGTACATGAGGCAAAATTAACATGCAAGCCATTACCAATTACCAATTCAGCTTCTGATCACAAACTCCCAGGGGACGTCAGAAATCATATTACATTTAAAGTCAACATTCAGATGTAGAGAGACCACTTGGGTAAGTTACATAGAAACATAGAAAATAGGTGCAGGAGTAGGCCATTCGGCCCTTCGAGCCTGCACCGCCATTCAATATGATCATGGCTGATCATCCAACTCAGTATCCTGTACCTGCCTTCTCACCATACCCCCTGATCCCTTTAGCCACAAGGGCCACATCTAACTCCCTCTTAAATATAGCCAATGAACTGGCCTCAACTACCTTCTGTGGCAGAGAATTCCACAGATTCACCACTCTCTGTGTGAAAAATTATTTTCTCATCTCGGTCGTAAAAGATTTCCCCCTTATCTTTAAACTTTGTTCTGGACTCCCCCAACATCGGGAACAATCTTCCTGCATCTAGCCTGTCCAACCCCTTAAGAATTTTGTAAGTTTCTATAAGATCCCCCCTCAATCTTCTACCAGACAGTCAGCACCCAATGAATGTATAATTATTAATTCATGTATATTTAGTCTGTGTGCTATTCAGAGGAGAAGAAAGGAAGAACAAAAAACATGCTGCTAGAGATAGTGATTAAATAAAATTATTTTAAATCAGCGCTCAAGGTGCAGTCACTGGTCTGGACCGAGTCAGTTATTTGCAGATTGGGGGTCGATTAGAGAAATGTGACAGGAAGCTGTGTTGGGATGTATATGCTACTGGACTTTCTGGATCAAGGAGGAAACATTTAAAGACAAAATGCTGGAGTAACTCAACGGGTCAGACAGCATCTCTGGAGAACATGGATAGGTGACGTTTCGAGTCGGAACCCTTCTTCAGGTAACATTTGAACTGAGCTTCTTGTTCTAATCACTGCTTAGCAAATCCTTAGGAGAAATCCCTGTGTTTGGATATCCACTAAACAGATCATCCACCTAACACAGCTTTAACACCTTCTGCAGTTGAATATGTATCAACTGCTCATATCAATCAATAAACTTTAAAGGTACACAAAAAAGCTGGAGAAACTCAGCGGGTGCAGCAGCATCTATGGAGCGAAGGAAATAGGCAACGTTTCGGGCCGAAACCCTTCTTCAGAATCAATAAACTTTGTTGGTTCTGGCAGATGACAAATCTCTCTCGAAAACTACCAGTCAAGAGTGAGCAATGCAAAAGAAGAAGGTAAAGATCATTCAGTGAAGGAATTGGGGATGAATTTCACTGGAGCTACAATATTTTCTGCAATGATTTGAGGGGAAATTCAAAAGAAATTGCTGACAGGTTCATTTATGCCAGTCCCAGTCTTCATCTTCTGTCAATGAATCTCAAGAACCCTCTCAGAAATGTTACTCTTCTGACCTAAAATACTTTTCAATGAACATAATGGAGTGTAAATAGGATTGCTACTTAATTAAGTGCATTTTCAAACAGGTTTCCTATCTTTAGCAGCACCACACATAATTTATGAACAGCGGCAGTAGAATTTTAATTAATAAAATCAGATATTACTTTCCTGCATCATCCTCAGAGAGGAAGGACAAATACATGCAGATGCTGTTTAAAATACAACTGCATGTGAGCAATGGTGCTTGCAGAAACAGACAGTGGCAGACGCGTGCAAAAATGGCCTCTGGCCTCAGGGGAGTTTAGTGATTTACTATCAGTGAAGGGTAATAATCACTAAAGGCACTGCAATTATCCCCAAATCATTTAGGATTTAAAAAATCATTGGTGAGAAGATAGAGGTCAAAAGGTCTCATGTCAGGGGAAATAAAAAGCTCTGGTCATCAAACCCAAGGTATAAAATACTTTTTTTCAGGTTGACAGGGTAGGTGGGAATATCTAAGGGGATGAGCTGTGACAGGCAGTGTGACCATCCCATAATCAACGCAGTAAATGGGAAAATAAACAGCAGCCTCTTGATTAATAGGAAAGCAGAAATGGGATCTTTGGAAATGGCCACTGCAGGAGTTAAGAACTAATGCTCTGTGACAAGTAATTGATGTCAGAAATATGTCAGCCATTATTGGTAACTTTAATCACATAGAAATACACACAAACTAAGTCCCGAAAGAACATTTAAGTTTCTGAATAAAATAATAAAAATATAAATTGTACTTTAGTCACTAATATACTGTAGCTTTCTCCAAGGGAGTCAATACTCAAAACAAATGTGTGTACTTCTTGTGTACATTAAAAGTGACAAAAAGTCATGGCATTTTAAGAAGTCTGAAGATTCCATGATCAAGTTTGATGCAACCATGTCTCCAAGACAGCAATCTCATGCATTCTGGAGAGAACACCCAGAACTCCTGGTCACTGATTAAATAATTTTCTTATTCCTTGTGTACATGTCTCCTGAGGAACTTTCAACCATTTCAAGTTCTAACACAAACATTCTTGCCAATGGTAAATGGTAATTCCTACCTGCGATTGTTACAGTGCTGTGGAGATGTGTGAATTATCCCACAATAAAGTGATGGCCGGTGCTTAAATAAACCATAAGTAACCCGCAAATCATATATAACAATGGTTGATAATTTTCAACCTTTCAACCAACTTTCTGTCATCACATTTCATCAATAAGTTGTTTATTTACTTCACTGGTAAAAAAATTACACGATTGATATATAAGCCAACAACAAACAAGGATGAAAATGCACAAACATATCAAATGAATTAAAATCAGGCAAATTCTTTCCTTGACCTTTTCATGAAAAAATATTTCCTCATGCCTCTATATTTAAGAAGTGACCAGGCAGATAACCTACTATGTACCCTCAGTCACTACATTTGCTTACATGAGTAGAGTTGTAGAGGCGCATATGACTCTCAAAATACTGACAAGTGTACCAAAATATTTGGGAATACCTTATGACAAGTGTCATCAATGATCGCAATTATAAGTTAACTTGAAGTACTAAATGCAAATATATTAAACAAATCCATGGATCTCATTTACCACCAGAACTTTTATTTAAACATATTTTATTACAAAGTATCATATTATATTTTCACCTCAGAAACATGTCATTTATTGCCCAACTTGGTTTACTGTTCAACATTTATTCTAAACCCAACAACATATGCTTCTATTTATTTTTCTCTACGTAATTGATGTTTGGAGGTTTGAGAATCAGGGGGCTACCTTTATCTAAGGAGAACTGTGTACCATCTTTAGTGTTATCATTGGTGGGTTATCTTTATAGTAGCATATATGCACCATACCTGGCATATATTAGTGTGCGATCTTTATTGTTCAAATGGTATTAATTCCTTCATGTAGTATATAATTGCACTGCATTTACAGTGGTATATCAAGCTTGCCGCCTTTAGCATAGTATTTCAGTGTGCTATCTGTAGCATGGTATCAAAGCTACACATTTAGTGTAGTACATTAGTATATCCAGTACTGTTTGTCATGCACTACACAGTAGCACTCATCAGTACCATAAATTGGTATCAGAACTTTTACACCATCCTGTATGTATCCAGAAGCATTGTATGTGTATGCTTCACCAAGAACATCCTCGACAATTTTAACAAAGTATCTTAAAATAAGATAACTACTTATTCAGCACAATTGTTCAAGGTAGTGTCGTGCACACTAAACAAACAAAAGCATCTCAAAACATGGGCATGTTTAATGTAAATTCAGTGTTGCCAAATTAAACCAACTTAAATTAAGAACCATTAATGTGCATTTGTAAAAAGGAAAGGGAATACGATATTACTTTCCAAACAGAGGTGAGATCCAGCACTCACAGGCTAATATTATGTGAACTGGTTGCAAGGTTTTTTTTCCTAACAAGAGTAATTTTTTGCCTGTTTACTATTGAAATAATACAACACAATTTTGGCAAATTTCAACAAAGTAATTTTCAGTACTCCTGTGATAAAGCTAAGCTCTGGACACAATAAAGGCCGTGCAGAAGAGCACGACCAAATAAAGATTAATTTACCGTTGTGCGGAGAGCAACTGGGTCAATTGTTATGTTTTGGATTTTCACTGCACCAGTGAATGTGCACCACAATTAAACAGATGCCCCACAATCACAATCTCAGCCAGTGAATTTATAACATTTGCCAGACCAGAAAAATACTAATCAACATTCAACAAAGAATCACATGCAAAAATGTTGATATTTCTGGAAGGTTGTAGTTTTGAAGTGATTCTGACCAAAACAAAAGAAAATCCTTGATTTTATCAATGAGAAATGTAGCTTCAACAATTAGTATAGAAAATGCTTAAATGAAATAATTTACATAGTATTTTAGTTGAAAACAAAAGTAAATCTAGCCTTTCATAAATGCTGACATTTCTATTTCACTCTATTTCGCATCAATAAAGTAAAAGTTGAGGTAGCCCATTCCACCCTTTTATCCAATGCTTTCCCCAGTGTTTAACTACCTGTTCATTACGCTAGAGAACTTGCCTCTGATGGCTGGAGTTGTTTTTCACGTAATTAAGTAATGCAATCAAACTACGCATTAGTATAACAGGTAGAGCAAGAAGAGAAAATAAATATAGTTCTGAATATAGTGTTAGAGCTACTGAGAAAGTGGAAATTAAAAAAAGTGCAAGGGACCCCAACAAGATAGATTGGAAGATCGGGAATATATCCTTAGCTTATGAAAGGTCTATTCAATGAACATGTTTAAGAAAGAACTGCAGATGCTGGAAAAATCGAAGGTAGACAAAAATGCTGGAGAAACTCGGCGGGTGAGGCAGCATCTATGGAGCGAAGGAATAGATGACATTTCGGGGTCGAGACCCTTCTTCAGACTGATGTGGGGGTGGGGGGGGGGGGGAAGAAGAAAGGAAGAGGCGGATACAGTGGGCTGTGAGAGAGCTGGGAAGGGGAGGGTAAGGAGGGAGAAAGCAAGGACTACCTGAAATTAGAGGTCAATGTTCATACCGCTGGGGTGTAAACTACCCAAGCAAAATATGAGGTGCTGCTCCTCCAATTTGCGGTGGGACTCACTCAGGCCATGGAGGAGGCCCAGGACAGAAAGGTCGGATTCGGAATGAGAGGGGGAGTTGAAGTGCTGAGCCACGGGGAGATCAGGCTGGTTAATGCGAACTTCGCGGAGGTGTTGGGCGAAGCGATCGCCAAGCCTGCGCTTGGTGTCACCGATGTAGAGCAGCTGACACCTAGAGCAGCGGATGCAATAGATGAGGTTGGAGGAGGTGCAGGTGAACCTCTGCCTCACCTCGAAAGACTGCTTGGGTCCTTGGATGTAGTCAAGGGGGGAGGTAATGCGACAAGTGTAGCGTTTCCTGCGGTTGCAAGGGAAAGTGCCAGGGGAGGGGGTGGTTTGGGTGGGAAGGGACAAAATGACCATGGAGTTACGGAGGGTGCGGTCTCTGCGGAATGCTGAAAGGGGAGGAGATGGGAAGAAGTGGCCAGTGGTGGGATCCCATTGGAGATGGCGAAAATGTTGCAGGATTATCTGTTGTATGTGACGGCTGGTAGGGTGGAAGGCGAGGACAAGGGGGACTCTGCTCTTGTTACGAATGGACCTGAAACATCACCTATTCCTTCGCTCCATAGATGCTGCCTCACCCGCTGCGTTTCTCCAGCATTTTTGTCTACCTATTTAATAAACATCCTCAGCCTATGATAAAATGGGGAGGCTTATATTTTCATACACATTGAACAGGACCAGGTTTTCATTACGTTTCTGCAAACGTCTGCAAAGAATACTTTCCCACTCCCACCCACCAATCATCCTTCTGCTATTTGCAAAATTGCAAGTGGCGGCCCGGGGCTGCTCTTAGTGTTGTTACCAGTTAGATCCCTCGAATTGTCAGAGCCGAGACATCACGGGCCGCCGTGAAGAAAGGCGCAATGGTGCGGCGGGGGGTTCGGCGGCGGTCAGAATGGGACGGCTGCGGGTTATAACGTGCCAACGTTCCTCTCTCCCTTCTCTCTCTCTCTCTCTCTCTCTCCCCTTCTCTCCCCCCGTTCTCTCCCCTTCTCTCACCCTCCTTTCACTCTCTCCCTTCTCTCTCTCTCCCTTCTCTCTCTATCTCTCTCTCCTCTCTCTCTCCTCTCCCTCCCCCCTCTCCCTCCCCCCTCTCTCCCTTCTCTCTCTCTCTCCTTTATCTCTGTGTGGAATTATCTGCCTCAGAGGGCGGTGGAGGCAGGTTCTCTGGATGCTTTCAAGAGAGAGCTAGATGGGGCTCTTAAAAATAGCAGAGTCAGGGGATATGGGGGAGAAGGCAGGAACGGGGTACTGATTGGGGATGATCAGCTATGATCACATTAAATGACAGTGCTGGCTCGAAGGGCCGAATGGCCTACTCCTGCACCTATTGTCTATTGTCTATAAGCCAGGAAGCATCAGTAGAAAGAGAGGCAGAGATAAATGTCTCAGGTCTGAGTCCTTTTGTCAGAACTCAACAACTCTGATGAAGGGTCTCAGACCTGAAATGCTATCCCAGTTTCTCTTACCATAGGTGCTGCTGATTGTTTCCAGAATTTTCTGTTTTAATCCAGTTTTTATTCTGGTTTTGAGATCACAGTTTGATACCTGGTTAGGCAGACAAAAATGCTGGAGAAACTCAGCGAGTGAGGCAGCATCTATGGAGCGAAGGAATAGGTGACGTTTCAGGTCGAGACCCTTCATCAGACTGAGACTTCAGTTAACTGAGGCATCAATCCATGAAATGCCATGTGTAAACTGAAAATGAGATCCAATATACATTGAGTGACTCTATTTTCAATGAAGTTTTTTTTTCTCTGGCAAAGCAAAATAAAAAGTACATTTCAAGTCACAAATAATTACTCACCTGGTCTGTCACAGGACTATGTGCTTGCTCAATAATCTAAACTTGCACTCAATTGTCAATTTTATACCACTCTCTAGATTTTAGGCTGTGGGCCGTGGACCTTTTTCGTTCAATTTTGTGACCCAACTCACGGAACTACCTGAATTTTTAACATATTGTGCAAAAATATTATATAAATCATACCTGAAATTTGTCAAGACCAAAACCTGCACATTTTATTAAATATGAGAAAAACTTCCAATTTTCCAAGTAGTAATTGTCCAATCAATGCACGTTTGACATTGAGGTCGGACGCAAATTGACCAATCCCGTGCTTTGTTTTATGGTCGCTAGACAGCGAGGACCATGGGATCATGGCTGCCTCCTCATTACATCAATAGCAATAGCAAGGTTTCCAAGGGATAAAGGTAATGCTAACCTTGTTGATCATTTTGTTTTTCAATTGATTTATCTTTATAAAGTTATGATGTGATCTATTAAATAAAAATGATAAATAAAAATGTAGAGCTGGGGTTAGGGTCAGTCAGTCGGTCGGTCAGTCTGTCAGTTGGGCTTGTCGGTAGGCCGATGGATGCTGTGGAGGATTGGTCGGGCTGTCGGACCGTCAGGTCGCCGATGGATGGTGAGAGTGGTCAGCCAGGCCGGGCCACCGGTGGGTCGTGGGAGTAGTCGGCCAGGTCGGCCCGTCGGTGGGTCGTGAGAGTGGCCGGGCCACCGGTGGGTGCTGCAAGTGGTCGGTTGGGCTGTCGAACGGCCGGTGCTGCAGCGATCGAGCGGGCAGACTGACGGAGCCGGCGCTATGGTGGTGCTGAAGGCGGCCCGGGCGGCGTGCAGGGCAGTGCTGCTCCCCACCATCATTACCACGATGTTCGAGAAGGGCATGCTGGCCGGGGTGGACGCGTTGCGGGGTCACACGTATGGAGCCCGCAGCCGGTGCCAAAGCGGCTCCAGCTCCAGCTGTGGGCAGCTCTGGAAGGGGAGGGGCGGGTTAGGGTTAGGGATTTTCCTGTCAGTGGAAGATGCCTTAACCTTCCCCCAGCCTGGCACTGCCCCAGTCCCACTATGGCCGTGACCCCACTCTGCACACTGGCAGTCAGTGGGGTTCAGTAAATGAGGGAACCCACAGGAACTGCCCTCACCCACTAATTAGGCAGGTTCAGTCCTCTGCGGCAGTCTCATTCAAAATACACACTCACAATTATATTATTCTTATATAATATAATTATAAATAATTATATATTATTACAGACAGACACACACACACACACACACACACACACACACACACACACACACACACACACACACACACACACACACACACACACACACACACACACACACACACAGTGTGTGAGTGTGTGAGACGAGTTATGACTTCCTCCTCAATTATATTTTATCTAATCTGTGCAAAATTTCATGTAGTTCCAAGACACATTTTTGATGCTCGGCCCACAGCCTATTTAGGTTCACAATGCAGATAAAACGCTGTTCTTATTTTTCTCATGACTTTTTGAATTTAAAACTCCCTTTTATAATTATACAGGTTACTTCTGCATTTATCATATTTTCAAAACATTTTCTACATTTATTCCTTATTACTTATTTAAACTTCTAGCATTATTTCTCTATGCACAACAACAATCCAATAATCTGCAATAAATTAAACTAACTATTCATCAAAGAAAGATCTGCAAATACTTGAAAGCTCAGTGAAAACCACTAGAAACAGTTCAAACACGATTTTGTTTTACACAAGTGACAATTCCAATATGTTGTGTTAAAGATTAACCCCTACCTGATCTGGTTCCAAGCCCATATCAGATAAAGCGGACAAGAAAAACATTTCTGCTGGCTTGCCGACAACTTCAGCTTCAATATCACAGGCATACTAGTAGAAGCAATGGAAAGAAAAATCAAATTCACGTGCTCTTTGTGAGAAAATATTGCAAACAAAGCTGTAAGTACAGATTTTCATTAAAGTACATGAAAGCAAAGTAGTGAAGTTGGAAGTTATTTATATATTTATTCTGAGCAGCTACAGTCATTTCTCTAGAGTAGGGGAGTCAAAAACCAGATGGTGTAATTTAAGGTGAGAGGAGCAAGGTTTCAAAGAGATTCGAGGTGCAAATTTTCTCACACAGATAGTGCTTACATGGAACGAGAGGACAAGTAGAGCAGGTACAAATATGACACATAAAAGACACTTAAACAGGTACATGGTTTAACAGAAGGACACAAAATGCTGGAGTAACTTAGCAGGTTAGGCAGCCTCTGTAGAAAACATGGATAGGTGATGTTTCAGGTCGAGACCCTTCTTCAGACTTCACCCGAAACGTCACCTATCCATGTTTTCTAGAAGATGCTGCCTGACCTGCTGAGATACTTCAGCACTTTGTATCCTTTTGTATATTAACCATCAGCTGCAGTTCCTGATTTATACATGGTTTAACAGGTTTGGAGGGATATGGGCTACGCTTAGTTAAGCAAATTGGATGACATGGATAAGTTGAGCCAAAGGACATGCTTCCATGTTGTATAGCTCTGATGACTCTATTTTTAAAAATGTGTAAGATACAACAAGTAGCTACTGCGACAATTAAATGAATAATTATTTACTCTGACAGCTAATATGATGCATTTTTCATGAAGGGTTTTCATTTTTTAGATGAAACTCTGGTGTCACAACAGAACAGCCAGTTCCATGAATATTCGATCAGAAATTATTTTGAGTGTCATGGAAATTACTCTTTTTGAGAGTAATGATGCTCCTAACTATAGATAACCGTGCATAGCAAATACAGATGACATTTGCCCTGGTTTTAGTGGCAATTTAGCAGCACAACTCAACAAATATCTTTACACCTCCCTCTAGTGCAGGAACTTGTTGAGAAAAGCTGGCCTGCAATGTGGATGCTTGGGAACTTGCCCAAGCCCAAAGAAGCCATGCAAATATTGATGGTTAGTTAAGATATGCAATGCCCTTGGGTTAGCTGGGTGTCAAAACAAGTACAATTATTCAAAACCTCTTAACTAAACACAAAGTATTTATAAACATCCAAATATGCTGATAGTTGGCTCGCTCCCTTGTAGTCACTGACATCATTAGAGATGATCTCCTGAAACATATGTAGCCATGCACATTATTTACTTAGATTTCTATTGTACCATGGCAAAAGTTCAATATTTAGTAATGAAAAATACCGCAAAAAGCTACCAGTAATTTGGAGACCTGGCCTTCTACAGAAATCTTGATGTTACCGATTATTAAGTAGGGTAATGTTGGATTTTTGTGTGCAATACTTCCCCACAAAATCTAGCCGATTACGTGTCATGCATCGCAGAAGTACAAAAGTAACCTTGATGCGTTTACTCTTTCATCCTGACATTTAAATGTGTATTTTCCTATAACCATGTTGTGCAATAGGTCACATGTCAATTAAACTGAATATGTCCAATGCAGTTTGCAGCAAGATCACATGATCAGCACTACACCATGTAATATAGTGTGCACCCAGCAGAGGGAGATTGTGGTTTTGGCTGAGATGCACTGGTGCAGCAAAGCAGGCAATAATACTCTTGTTCTTCCACTGAAAAGCTGGCAGATTTGAAAGGATTCCCCAGCTTTTATCTTTTTTAACTCAGAGGATGCTAGAGATTCTTTAGTGCAGGCTAATACCCAGCCATCTGCTGCAACTAAGTTAGACACAAAATGCTGGAGTAACTCAGCGGCACAGGCAGCATCTCTGGAGAGAAGGAATGGGTGACGTTTCGGGTCGAGACCCTTCTTCAGACTAAGTGTTGATCTCAGCAAAGCTGTGCTGTGCCAGTCAATTCCAGCAGCACAGAATTCTCCAGACGTGTCAGCACATTGCCCAGGGTATCAGCTGACTGGGCCTATGCCAGACCCTACTCCGTGCAAGGCCAGCAGGCACTTACAATCAATCGAAAGAAACTGCTGAGAACAGAATGGTAAACAGAAGTGTATGTTCTCTTTATTTTCTGTGTGTTTTAATTAGATGAAAAAGTAATAGTTTGAATTGTCGAGTTGTTTTTGCCCTGTGCCCATGTGGCTTTAATGGTGTATGAATGTATCCAATGTGTACGACCTCTCTCATCAGCAGGGAACTGATTCCTGGCAAAAAAACTATGTCCAGAGGCATCTTGATAGGAAAATCAAGGTCCAATGGCAGGGGACTAACAATGTTGGGCAGCATGCCAATCTGTGGAACATTATCCCTGATGGTCAAATGAAAGATCACCGGCATTAACTCTGTTCCTCTCTCCACAGATGCTGACTGGTCCACTGAATATTTCCACCACTGTCTGTTTCTATTTATGTGAGATAACATGTTGCTGAATAATTCAGTGCATTTGCAAGTCTTAGGAAAACAGTTAGACCATTTAAAAAAAAGTTAACATACATCATTATGCCATGTTACTGAATTAAGCCAATCACCATTATTTTTAACTATGTACAGAATTTCATATAAGAATCATGAGAAGCAAAATTTTGCTCCTCCCTTGAGAAATCTTCTTATCTGTGAAAATTATCCTCTATATGTCTTCAGTTCTCTCACTGATAATCTCCCTCCATGGATAGGAAGGGTACAGAGAGATATAGAACAAATGCAGGCAGATGGGACTAATCCAAAATGCCAGGCAGCTTAAACAAGGTGAGCTGAAGAGCCTGTTTCTGAGCTGTATAGCTCTATGACTATGAATGCTACCTAAAAGTTGCATTGTTGAAAGGTGACAGAATGAAATATGGATTGTATACCTCTCTATAGGTGCTGCCTGATCAGCTTCCAGTATATTTTGTTCTTATTGCAGATTTGCACCATCTCTGTTTCATAGGAAGTGAATGAATGCTGCTGTATTTGTGGTAAGAGTAACTTATTTCTGTAAAGACAGTCCTGTACTTTCCCTCTTCCGTCTCCTGTCATGTTCTTCCTTTGCACCAAGAGCCCATAATCAATTGCTAATACTTGTTGGAGATATTACCAGTGGCTTCATCACAAGGCCATCCACAAAAACCACAGCTCACAGACCCCTTGATTTACAGGCACGATACCTTCACTGATCAGGATGGCTCCTCTCTCAGGAGCATTATACCCCGGAGGCCCTGGACAACATAATCCTCTCACATACCATTTTCCTGTTTGCTCTCTTTGCTTGCTCTCCTGTGTTCTTACTCAACTGCATACCTGCCTAACTAGCAAGCAGCCGGTGTCAAAATGCAGATGGGGTTTTAGGTCACTTGAAAGGGAAACAACCATGATAACAATTTCTTAAAGCAAAGATGCCGAAGGTTGGAACTCTAATTGTGATTTTGGATTTTGTACTAGAGCTATATGCAGCACCTATCAAGTGTATCAAATGTGCCTGAAGATCAATATTTAAGGAAATCAGTTTCTGTATTTTCTAAATTTGAGTTATATACAAATGCTTTCATTTCATTTAGTGCTATGCTTCTCATACTTCTATAATACCATATACCATAAATGGTAACATTCTGTTGTAAAATTGTTGCTGTAACATTATATGAATAATGCAGTAACAGTCTTAAAAGAGAAAGGATCCTCATACCTCCAAGGCCTTCATGTAAGCTCCAACATCAAGTTTCATCCCATCTGTTTCCTTATAATATCGCCTAATGTATGGAAATAGAAAGAAATGTAGAGATGTATATATATAACATGGAAGATACACAGAGTTTAGCTGCAGCTTCTTGTATATTAAACACAGCATCCCTTACAATTTCTCCTTCAGCAAAGAAAGCAAACAATAGCAGCCGTGATGCACATAATCATATAGCAAACAGAATAGGAAAGATGAATACAGCTCAATCTTAGAGACTTTACATTAATTTCTTTTGAAAAGCAGTAAATGTCTTCTGATATTTTAGCTCTAATATGGAGCCTTTTTCAGCTGGGAAAGAATGGGTCAAATGGATTCCTTCAAGCCAAATATCAACTGATCAAATATTTCATTGTCAATATGAAGAACAAAACGATTTCTGTGAAGCCTTTCAAAATAAGCCTGCATTAAAAGCAAAGTACGTCAGGAAATGTGAAGATTACTGAACAGATAAAATGTTAAATATCTCTCAGGTTATTACAAGCTACAATAAACTTCTTTAAAAAAACTCATATTGTCCTCTCTCTTAAATGTAATTCACCTTCACTCAAGCAGATAATGTCAGCTGAGTGACAGAATTATTGAGCAAATAATTTTTTCTAAACTATTTCTGCTCTATGCCAGATGGACTGCATTAAGGTCTCCGACAGCAGATGAGAAATGCGTAACATGGTCGGACATGGTTTTATAGTTTATCTTGCTGCCATTTTCAATTATACAGCAAAGCCTCTTTTTCAAATGACCACTTGACCTCTGCTTGAGCAGCCATTCACCTTCCACAGCCTAGCGTAAGCTAACACCGGCGTGACCGGAGACATTACACTGTCAGATCCATTTCCCACCAAAAATAGATGCTGAATGTAAATCAATATGTTTACTCTCGTCTCCCTGAGTAATTTTGTCACACGGGCATAACTTTTTAACTTCCCATTCGTTAGCTAGAGTAAAGATCCATCTGGACTGTTTTGAATATACTATTGAGTCCTGTTGTATTCTTAAGAATTTACATTTATATCATATTCACATGTGCACACATTACTTCTCCTTTGATTATTTTTTAAACATTGCAATTATGTTCCTGAATATGAGAATGGAATTATAAATTATACTTTTGTGGACATTTGTGTAGACAGCTGTGTATTTCTGAGCTATTGCTCACTCCTGTCTGTTTACTTCACCCTCACCCCAGGATTTTGCTTATTTACTTGACTTAATTCAAACAGAGATTCCCACATTACTAAATGGTGCACTTTAACTTGCCACTTGCTACTTTTGACCAAAATGTATATTTCTTTAAAAAATAAATGGAGGATTGGGAGCTCAGAATCTATTGTGTGAACTTATCATCATCATTGTGATGTGGGAACAAATGAATGATAATTCTAATCTAGCAAACAGAAAGCCAGAATCATGGACACCCAGCCTTAATCACAGAATATAAAAAATAACAACAATTTATTTATCTCATTGCGTATGAAAGGCAGAGACGACTATTTGAACCAGACATAAGGAACTGCAGATGCTGGTTTACAAAAGAAAACAAAGTGCAGGAGTATTTCAATTCCCAATTCCCTACTCCCAATTCTTCCGTCTACGCCGCATCTGCGCCCAGGACGAGGTTTTCCCATACTAGATAGGAGATGTCCTCATTCTTTAAGAAACGGCGGTTCGCCTCTTCCATTATGGATGAGGCTCTCACGAGGGTCTCCTCGATATCCCGCAGCTCCACTCTTGCTCCCTCTCCCCCCATTCACAACAAGGACAGAGTCTCCCTTGTCCTCATCTTCCACCCCATCAGCCGTTGCATACAGCATATAATCCTCCAACACTTTTGCCACCTCCAATGGGATCCCACTACTGGCCACATCTTCCCATCTCCACCCCTTTCTGCAGAGATCGTTCCCTCCGCAATTCCCTGGTCAACTCGTCCCTTCCCACCCAATCCACCCCCTCCCCAGGTATTTTTCCCTGCAACCGCAGGAGATGCAACACCTGTCCCTTTACCTCTCCCCTCGACTCCATCCAAGGACCCCAACAGTCTTTTCAGGTGAGGCAGACGTTCACGCACCTCCTCCAACCTCATCTACTGTATCCGCTGTTCCAGGTGTCAACTTCTGTACATCAGCGAGACCCTCGACGGCAGGCTCGGCGAATTGTTTCGCTGAACACCTGCTCGTCCGCCTTAACCTATCTGATCTCCCGGTTGCTCAGCACTTTAACTCCCCCGCCCATTCCCAATCTGACCTTTCTGTCTTGAGCCTCCTCCATTGTCAGAGCGAGTCCCAGCACAAATTGGAGGTACAGCATCTCATGTTTCGCTTGGGTAGCTTACACCCCAGCGGCATGAACATTGACTTCTCTAACTTCAAGTAGCCTTTGCGTTTCCTCTCTCTCCATCTCCTTCTCCTTCCAAGTTCTCCCACTAGTCTTATTGTCTCCGACTACATTCTATCTCTATCCCGCCCACTCTTCTGACATCAGTCTGAAGGGTCTCGACCCGAAACGTCATGCATTCTTTCTCTCCAGAGATGCTGCCTGTCCCGCTGAGATACTCCAACCTGCAGGAGTATCTCAGCAGATCTGGCAGCCTCTTTGGAAGACATGACATTTATGACGGGCTCCTTCTTCAGATTAATTATAGTGGGGGGGGGGGGGGTGTGTTGTGAAAGCTGGAAAAGAAGTGAGGGCAGGACAAACCCGTGCAGGTGACAGGAAAGTGCCCTTTCCCATT